>NC_045438.1:28158181-28224542 GCF_002776525.5 Piliocolobus tephrosceles | reverse complement strand
ATTGACAACAATATTATTGTAACTTCCTTTCTTGATTTCTGGCTTGTACGTTCGAATGCAGTCACCTCCCGAAGACACAGATACTTTGATCTTTGAGAAAAACAAGGTACAAAGAACCAAGAGTAAATCTCTCAGAAAGTTGGAAGTAGCTTCCAATCACAAAGCCATCATTGTTTCTTCTTTGAAGTTATTTTCTATCATCAAATAGTATCATTAAATGCCCATATGCAGACACCATTATACTCATTAATGAGGGCACAGAAGAGCAGTTTTCCACTAGAATTTTGCCAATGAGCTGTTCACAACTCCATGTCTTGTTATCATGCTATTTTTTGAAGCATGCAGCTAACAACTTGCTACCATCATACCTTTCTCCATTATGAATATGGGAACATTTTAGGAAGGTGATTTTACATGGAGCTAACAAGAATGATCTTCATTAGGTTGTTTAGTGAAATTTTACAATTGAAATTTCAGCGGTTTTGGTAATGGTATCACTTAAACTAAGAAACTATTTTTCTTTTAGTTTTCAAGAGGAAATTACCAACCCTCCCATGCTCTCATAGTTGAAAGAGGACAAATAGATTTTGTTCTAGGTGTTCTAACACTAAGAAGAATATTAATCATTCCACTCAGAACACACATTTCAGAATAAATTACACCGTTTTATGAAGTTGCCAGGAAATGAAATGGAAATAATTTCCAATGGCTATCACTACTAATGTATTTAATAGCTCCCTTTTCTTTTGAAAAATACCTTAAAAATTACTATAAATTGATAAAAAAAAAAGAGGAATGCCTATATGAATAGAGTAACACTGTTCATACCAATTTTTACTTACATTTAGATAACCCTCCTTCAATCATAAATAACACTAGTTGATGATTTGATTTAATTTCTGTAGGGTCAGATGGAAAATCACCATCAAAGGGTTACTTTCAGGATAGCAAAATAGTTGCTTGGACTCAGAGAGAATCTGAGAATCTGTAACTTAGCTCATTGATAGCACTCTAGAAAGAGGCAGAGACAGAGGAAGATGTAAAACCTCTCTCTGCCATTTGTTCAAATGTCCTGTTGGCCTTCACTAGCCGTGAATTTTCATTTTTTCATTTCTTCTAGCATTTTGTGCTACTTGTGTAATTTGCACATTTGGAAGAAAACGAACTAGCATTATCATTACCCCTATGGAAGGGCTGTGCAGACTCCCAACAAGATAGCCTAGAAACCAAAACAGCCTCCCTATGATCATGACACCAGGAGGTGTCTCCAGGAGTCTCATCTGTGTTTGAGTATGGGCAGAACTGTGGCCCTTCTCCAAGGGTTATGAAAGTTTACTGCAAAGGTTGGGTGCCAAATTGGTTGGATTCAAAAGAGAAGACTAAAGAGGGATTTTTGCAATGGTAAATTCATATAGATTTGAGACTTCTAGGGATACAGAAGATCTGTTATGTCTCCCACAGACCTACATAAGTCATTTATTTGTTTATTGTTGTTGCCTCACCTGATCTGCTAAACAAATTGTATCTCCACAAAGAGGAAACTGTGTTCTGGAGAGAAACAGGGGCTGTTTTCTTCAACACCCGAGGAAGGGTGACTCCTGGAGGCCTGAGTGTGGTGGCCTGGGGCTGGACATCCCAGGAAGCCTGCTGCTTAAACCACTTTCTTGTTCTTGCCTTCCCCAAAAAGGTGGGGCCAGCCTGCCAACTGCTGGGTGCAGGACTTGGGGCCAACTAAGGTCCCCAGAGTGTTTGCTCTGTGTCCTAGGGAGATAGTCTTCTGGATGGGGCGGTTTTCAGTTGGGAAGTTAGTTCCTGCTTCACAAATCAGGGAATTTCCCTTCTACATACAGTGTTGAGAGTAGGTGAGTGAAAATGAATTGCAAAACAATGTAGGAAATGTACAATTTTTACTTGGATGTTAACATGGCAAAGCAGATGAGCGATGGGAGTTGGTAAAGGGTGTTCTGTGGTAGAATGGCAGCTATACCAAGGGTCATCCAAGGGATTAGAGATAAAAAGAATAAAGCAAAGCAAGAGAAAGCACAGTAGAGGGCAGGGGGAAAAATATGGTCCTCAGATATTTTTAATGTTCAGGAAAGGGTGTCAGATACAGTGATTTTTTTAGCAATTTGCTGAAAGTGAACCAAAATCACTATCAGAGAAGACCTTGACATTGAGAAAATCTAATGTCTGAGGCAGGTTGTAAGTACCATTGACATCATAAGAAGATCAAAGCGAATAAGAAATCAAGATCTGTCTGGAATTCATGAGTAGAACTGAATAGTGCGTTATCCCTGGCAGATAATCATATCCAATTCTGATGGGGCTGAATTAGTAGTCAAAGTGACTATATGTAGTTTACTTCATTTTTATTTCATAAACGCTTTATAGCTTGGCCCTATGGCTATATTACGGCTGGTTTAATTCCTAATATATCAGTTTTGTTTAAAAAACACAATTGAGGCTGAGTGTGGTGGCTCATGCCTGTAATCCCAGCACTTTGGAAGGCTGAGGTGGGTGGATCCCGAGGTCAGGAGATCGAGACCATCCTGGCCAACATGGCGAAACCCCATCTTACTAAAAATACAAAATTAGCTGGCCATGGTGGCCCGTGCCTGTAGTCCCAGCTACTCAGGAGGCTGAGGCAGGAGAATTGCTTGAACCCGGGAGGCGGAGGTTGCAGTGAGCCAAGATTGCGCCACTGTACTCCAGCCTGGGTGACAGAGCGAGACTTTATGTCAAAACAAAACAAAACACAATTGAATAATATCTCCCAGTTATTATTTAGAGAAGAGATGACTGAATATAAATGTAACGTGATCATTTGGTCACAGAATGAATTTCAGTCCTTGCTTAGGTAAGCCTGGTAAAAAAAACAAAAGAAAACAAAACAAAACAAAAATCAAAAAAACCAGGGGATTCCATGATTAGTGTGTTGAAAAGGGGGTTGTCAAAGTGTAGCAGACAGAGCCGGGTGTGGCGGCTCATGCCTGTAATCCCAGCACTTTGGGAGGCCAAGGCAGGCAGATGATGAGGTCAAGAGATGGAGACAATCTTGGCCAACATGGTGAAGCCCTGTATCTACTAAAAATACCAAAACAACTACTAATTGTTTTTGTAAAAATACTAATTGTTTTGTAAACTCATTGTTTTGTAAAAATACAAAAACAATTAGTAGTAGTCCCAGCTACTCAGGAGGCTGAGGCAGGAGAATTGCTTGAACCTGGGAGGCAGAGACTGCAGTGAGCCGAGATCGCACCACTGCACTCCAGCCTGTCCACAGAGTGAGACTCCATCTCAAAAAAAAAAAAAAAAAAGAAAAAAGAAAAAAGAAAAAAAGTGATGCAGATAGAGCAGCAGCATTAAAATCTAACCTACCTGGTGAAACTCTACCTGAGAACTCCAAGTCTAAGAGAGCAGCCATTTTAAAACTGAATATCTAATGTCACTAGAGGTTACAACCAATCTATTGTATAGAATACATATCTAACAGATACAATTCTTGGAACAAAATGATGATGTTATACCAAATATGCCAGCAATTAATCCTACAGAGTAACTGCTATGGTTTGAATGTGTCCAACAAAATCCATGTGTTTGAAATTTCATCCTCAGTGCAACAGTGCTGGGAGGGGGCCCTTTTGGGAAATGTTTTGGTCATGAGGGCTCTCTCCTCATGAATGAACTGATGCCACTATTAAAAAGGCTTACGGGGCGAGAGCTTTCTCTCTCTCTTGCTCTTCTGCCATGTGAAGACAGTGTTCCTTCTCTCCTGAGGATGCAGCATTCAAAGTGCCATCTTGGAAGCAGCAAAACAGGTCCCTAACCTGCCAGCACCTCGATCTTGGATTTCCCAGTCTCCAGAACTGTGAGAATAAATTTCTTTTCTTTATAAATTACCCAGTCTGTGGTATTTTGTCACAGCAGCGTGAAGTGGATTAGACGGTAACCTATCGTCCAGCTCTCACACATTCATGTAGAAAATCCTCTTGGATTGTCTGCTCTCTGTTTTCTGGTTTTGAATATACTCTCAGAACCTGAAACATTCACTTAGCCCAAACTGTTGACAACCAGTAAATAACTAGTAATCTTTTCCTTTTGAATACTTTGTGTTTTGATTTTCAATAATAGGTATTTCTTTTAACCAACTTTAAACAGGTAAATCTAAATATTATATCTTTAGAAGAAATCAGGTAAATCAAAATACTATATCTCTAGAAGAAATCTTTGGGATATATCCCTCTTGTAAGAGGAAAGAAATTTCTGAAATTCAAACATCCTTTCAGAATGTTTGGCTCTATAAATTATTGTTATTTCTAATGCAGCTCCTTAGTAAGACCTCTAAACAAAAATCACTAAGCCTTAAGTATCTTTAAGGCATTTCAATAATACAACATTATTTACCAGTTAATCATCATGGACTCAAACATTATTGAGTATCCCGTTGTTATATCTATTGGATTTTCACTGTATTTTTCATCCAGTAAGTAGGTCATTCATTTAAAGGAGTATCAGCCACTCAATTTCAGAATCAACAAACCCAGAGAAAGCTACTTTAAAATAAATGTCTTTAATGTTTTGGTCATGACAGGTATGTGTTAAGGTCATATCCAGATATCCATATTTACAAATCAGAAAATGTAATATTCATTTAGTACAAAACTCATTTGGAAAAAAATTGGCTACTTGCATATTTCTAATGTCTTACAAAAAATAAGGCATTGTGTTGTAGTTCCATTTGCAAAAGTGATTGGGAATTTCTTTGAAATGCATGGACAATGATTACTTTTTCTAACATTACTTTTGTACCTTTCTTTTTTTCTTTTCTTTCTTTCTTTTTTTTTTTTTTTTGAGATGGGGATTCTATTTGTCACCCAGGCTGGAGTGCCATGGTGTGAACATGGCTCACTGCAACCTCATCTTCCGGAGCAAGTGATCCTCCCATCTCAGCCCCCCAAGTAGCTGGCACTATAGGCATGCACCACCATGCCCAGGTAATTTTTCAATTTTTTGTAGAGATGTGGTTTTGTAACATTGCCCAGGCTGGTCCCAAACTCCTGAGTTCATGAAATCTGCCTGCCTTGGCCTCCCAAAGTGTTGGGATTACAGGCATGAGCCACCATGCCCAGCCTATATCTTTCTTTTATTTTGTACCTTAAGACAGGTTTTATATGCTTACATGTCCAAATTTCACCCTTTTGTGAGGAGGGGAAAAGCACTCAGAAATCTTTACAATGAAGAAATAATAAAAATGTCTAGATTTATCCACTTGATGACTAAGTCAGAAAATGTGGCTAAATGTGAGATTCACAAAATAGTATTTACTCTTATTGCTTCTTCCAAGTTAACATTGCAAAATATAAGAGTGGTACATCATGTTCTTCTTTTCTCTTGCCACAGCTATAGTTGGGTCCTTCATTCTTCTTTCTTTCATCTACCCCACAAATTGCTTCTGGATTTATATTTAAAAAGCACAGCTCTGATTACACTGTGTTCCATGCTCAAAGCTTTCAGCTTATCCTCTCCAGTGAGGCTTATCCCAAGTACAAGTGTTGTTAAATGAAACTGCTTAACTGATTATTGAAGGCCTGACAAGACCTGGCCTCTATTGGCCTTTCTGGTTATGTGTTTCCTTTATCAATTACTCTGGGCAAACTGGACTTCTTTTTCCTAAATGGACCCTAAAACTTCCTTCTCCCTCTGCCTTGCTTTAAGTCATTCCCTCTTTTCAGAATACTCTCCCCGTTCCTTGACTCTACCTCCAACTCCCCAGCACTATCCCACCTCAATGCCTGGCTCAAATCCTTCCCTTCAGGAAATCTTCAGGCCCCACTAGAAGTGATTGTTCCTTCTAGAACTTTTATGTCACTTCTCATGGCTTCTATAATGTGGTAGAACATTCTGCATTATGTGACAAGGTATGTGTACATATCTTATTTTCCCTACTATTTTATAAACTTTGTGAGTGAAAGAACTGCTTTATTCATCCTTGTGTACCTTACAGAAAGTAACACTGAACATAGTAGAGGTTTTTTCCATGTTGGATAAATCTTAGATAAAACTTCAAACCTTGAAGTAACATCTAGTTTCTTTTAATCTTCTGCTTTACATACATAATGATCACCTGTCAACGAGACTGCCTGGCTTTTACATTCTAGCTGAATATATGTTTTCTCAGATCCTTTCACTGATTTATTACTCTGGTCTTATGTAACATCATCTTCACTAATCTTTTTGTTGTTTTCTTTTTTTCTTTTTCTTTTTCTTTTTTTTTTTTTGAGACGGAGTCTCGCTCTGTCGCCCAGGCTGGAGTGCAATGGCGCGATCTTGGCTCACTGCAAGCTCTGCCTCCCGGGTTCACGCCATTCTCCTGCCTCAGCCTCCCGAGTAGCTGGGACTACAGGCGTCCGCCTACACGCCCGGCTATTTTTTTGTATTTTTAGTAGAGACAGGGTTTCACTGTGTTAGCCAGCATGGTCTCGATCTCCTGACCTTGTGATCCACCCGCCTCGGCCTCCCAAAGTGCTAGGATTATAGGCGTGAGCCACCGCCCCGGCCCTTTTTGTTGTTTTCTAAGTTTTTTTCAGGCAGTCGTGAACAATGTTCACCTTGAACTTGTTGTCTTGGCATTGTTTAGAAGTGTTAGATGTGAATAAGGAGGAAAAAGAATATGCTGTTACTGGAGCATCATATTCTTAAATACTACAAAAACATAAATTGATGGACTAAGAAAGGGCTTTTCTGATCATCCTAGCTCCAGGGTTGTTAAAAAAACAGAATTTTTGAGATGGAAAACTAAGGTATCTAACAAGGTTTGAGTTCAAGCCTGAAAACAAGAAAACTGTCCTTTCTTTCTTTCTTCCTCCCCTCCCCTCCACTCCCTTTCCTTCCTTCCTTTGACTAAAGTTTCACGTTGGCACTTAACAACTCTGCCCTGGCTCATTAGCATGCTACCTTCTAGAAAGCTCTGTCTCTATCCTAGTAAACTTCAAATTGGGTAAATAAAGAGCAAAATTTTGAGACAAATCAGCTATTTCCTATCTACTCCAAAACAAAAAATAAATGTAAAAATTATAACCAAAGCCATTTTTATTGTTGTTTATACGAGACAAAAGAATATATACGTATAATGTTTGTTTCTTTTTGCTCTTATTCCGTATATTGTTCCTTCATTCCTGCCGTAACCCCACTAGTTGGCCTTTTTTTGGTTTGTTTTTAGCAAGAGGAAGGTACTCTCATCCATGGCTTTTTATTATACAATAATAAGGTTTTCTTTCTTGCTATTTGTATTATTCTATGCAAACAGTAATAGAATATACCAGAATTCTTAGTTCTACAATAAGTGGTGATTATTGTTCTCATGAAATGTCTTTTGCAATTTACAAACAAAACAAAACTAACCTCTCCCCCACTCCAACTCCTCCTACCCCAAATCGCTTCAGGTTAAAGGAAAAAAACCCAAGATCATTCATCCGGGAATCCTGGGGACAGGCATTCCCTCTAGGAATAATCCAACAATTACAATCAATTACTGATACTGACGATAAAAAGAACTTACAGAATTGGCTTGTTTCCGAGCTTGGTTTATCAATTCCTTTATCTCAGAGATGT
Organism: Piliocolobus tephrosceles; assembly: GCF_002776525.5. Lineage (NCBI taxonomy): Eukaryota > Metazoa > Chordata > Mammalia > Primates > Cercopithecidae > Piliocolobus > Piliocolobus tephrosceles. The sequence goes on along the minus strand of NC_045438.1, from coordinate 28,216,931 downwards.
TTTTCTTTAGATTATCCTCAAGTTCCTTGATGGGTTTGAGTTTGTCTATTAGCCGGTCAGCTTCCTGTTCTAGATTTTTGACAGTGGCGTCTGCGTCGGCAACTGCATAGAACAAAATTAGTGTGCACGTACGTGCATGCACACACGTGCACACACAGAATTAGAATAGCAGTATGCTTAACCAATTTTATCTTATTAACGCGACAAAGCATGGCCATAACAGCTAAAGCAAAATGTGTGATGGCAAATGTGAATATTTTAGTTGAGACTCAAGCAGGCCAGGGGAGCAGATGTTAGGACAGAGGGCCACCACTTTTGCTTTGTGATTAAGGTAAAAATTAGCACTGAAGGTAGAGAATATGAAGAACTTAATTCAATGCTTAATTTCTAACTTCAGCCAAGAAGTTAACCTTTACAGAATGGAACTTTAGTCACAGAAGCAAGGAAATGAAAGCATCTTTAAAATGTCACCTAGTCTGTCCAAGCCAGAACTGTATTTAAATCAGGGTTTTTACACAAAATTGGTTTTCTTTCTTTTTCTCACTGTCTTTTTTTTTTTTTTGCACATCTTAAAGAGAGAAGCTATCAAAATGTCTTTTGAAGAACATTTTGATGTTGAAAAACCCTTAGACTAAATGCCTATATTTAATTAAATCTTTCATGGTGCAGTTCAATTTCATTTTGAAGAACAGTTGATTATCCTGTGTTATATATTAGGTTGATCCATATTAAACAGCTGTTTTTGTAGGTTAAAAAAAAATAATGGGTTACATATTGGCAATTTCAAAAGTTTCAACCCTAAAGTAGTTGGAGGTCATCACTCATCCACAGACTTTCAGTATGTGCTTTTCAAGGGAGGGCCTATGCCACGTGGTAAACCACTTATTCTATCGCTGGGATGCTGGCAGTCTCATCCACATTGTGTCATTTATTATCTGATTAAGTGTGTATTGTTCAGCTTTCTGTCATTGTGACTCTGATGAAAAAGTTAAACTGCTTAAGGTTCAAGGCTACATGCCATGTTAGACTCTGAATGATCTGCTCTGTGGCTGACACACAACCACTGAGAACTAACCCTCAGGAAGGAATCACATGTGCTCAAAGGGAAGTAAATTATTATTTTTTTAAAATCGGTTTTGAAGTAGGTATTTTGAACTCATACTCATAAATATGACTTATATTGTTACTGGCATTTAAAAAGAACATAGGTCTATTATTAACTTTAACGAATAGCTGGGGCTTGCTATATCAAGAACTGAGCGCAGTATTTTATTCCTGAAGTGCGTGTTATCTGGAAAGAAGTGTTTGTTATGTCATCAAATAGATAGCATAAACACACTGATCCCTTTATTTTGTATACTTTTAATAAACCATTTGTTCATTTTGCCCCTCCTTTAATTCTCCACTGTTATTCTGACATTCTACAAATTATTCTAAAACTGAAGCAAAATGATTTAGATTTAGATTAATGAGAAAGAGCAAAAGTAGTTAAACAAAGGCTACTTAGATTGAGGCAAATTACAGACACTTTTATTCACAAGTTCTCAGAAGTTTTTGCCAAACGTTTCAAAATGGAACTTGTAGGTTCTTCTTCTCCCCTCTTTTTCCTCTATCCTCTGGAGGAGTTGAAGTTTTGCCAAGTAATCTCTTATGCGTTAAATTTCCTCCCTTGTCTAGTGATGCCTCTTTTAGAGCTTTGCCTATTTGTCCTTTATTTTTCTGGATGAAACCTGACAATCACTTAATTTTTAATCTATATTCCTAAGGAGTCACCTCTTAGATTTATCAGGTCTATTATTTTCTGTCTTCAAATTCATGAATTTTTCAATCTTTTTCATTCTTTAAGTTAACTCTGCTTTTTCTAAGTCACCAAAGTTGATTCTTTAAAATTGTTATTTCAGTGATGGTTTAGTAATGTAGTTCCTCTCATTTTCCACTGAGGACATCCTTGGTCATGTTTTTCAAATAGTGACAAATTAAATTTTGTTATTATTATTTTGTAGCTATTTTTTTCAGTTTCATCTTGACTTTCAATTTAAACTATGGGATGTTTAAGAGAGAATATTTTGATATCCCAGTAGTTGCTCATTTGTTAAGACCTAAATTTATTATGTGTTTCTCCAAATATAATTCTACAGAAGTTGAGAATAATTACATGGAGAGGAAAAAGTGAGCTTCGGGGCATAAAAACAACAACAATGTAGACCTAATCTATTTTAATCCTCTTGCAAATGAGTCATTTGTATGTCAGGGGGTGAATCTGTATTATCAGAGGCAGCATTATCTAGTTAATTCTATAGAGAAATTCAGTTTTCCACTTTTATGTGGCTATCACATAGATATTTCACTCATTTTTCCTTTTCGTAGAGATAGAGTTTTGCTATGTTTCCCAGGCTGGTCTCAAACTCCTGGCCTCAAGTGATCCTCCCACCTTGGCCTCCCAAAATTCTGGGGTTAGAGTATGAGCCACTTTGCCTGACCAAACTTTTTTTTTTTTTTTTTTTTGAGACAGAGTCTCGCTCTGTCGCCCAGGCTGGAGTGCAGTGGCTGGATCTCAGCTCACTGCAAGCTCCGCCTCCCGGGTTTACGCCATTCTCCTGCCTCAGCCTCCTGAGTAGCTGGGACTACAGGCGCCCGCCACCTCGCCCGGCTAGTTTTTTGTATTTTTTTTAGCAGAGATGGGGTTTCACCGTGTTAGCCAGGATGGTCTCGATCTCCTGACCTCGTGATCCGCCCGTCTCGGCCTCCCAAAGTGCTGGGATTACAGGCTTGAGCCACCATGCCCGGCCCAAACTTTTTATAACACTATTAAAAATATTTTATATCACCTTTATCCACATATGACCTTTTTATAAAGGAAGATTACTTTTACATATCTACCATTAATACTGTGACAGTGGAAAGAATAGCTATGCAATGTTTAAAGCAAAACCAAAATATAGTACATGCAAAGCTGAAACTTTTTGCAACAGACAATGAAGTATGACCGTCACTAAAAGGTATATAAGTAAACATATACATACTGATTTCTGCAGGCAATTTCACATGGAAGCAAAACAAAAAAGTTAGAAAATTCATGAGGAAGTATTTTCTATAAATATTATAAAGTAATGACTATAAAAATGGTATTTTTCATAACAGATACTAATTATAAATGCACCCCATTTTAACTCAAACAAATGTTATCAAATAAAAGTACACAAAATATATAATTTAGTGACCACTCTTTGTATTTTAAAAATTATTTCCACGTTTTAGTAAGATGAAAACAGACCCAATTTAATTAATATTTGTAGATAATTAACTATTTCTCATAATAGAGGATAGGATTAAAACAGAGATATTATGAAAGGCCACTACTAGTTGAGAATCAATCTAAAATAGAATAGAATTCTTTTGGAGGATGGCGCGCAGGATGAGGGAGAGGGTCAGGAAAAATAACTAATGGGTACTAGGCTTAATGCATGTGTGATGAAATAAATAATCCATACAACAAACCCCCATGACACAGGTTTACCTAGGTAACAAACCTGCACTTATACCCCTGAACTTAAAATGAAAGTTAAAAATATATCTTAAATTATGAAATAAGCAGAAGAGATAGTAATATTTGATTAAAATTTTGCTTTCATTCATTTTAGTGGGAATATTGTGATTTGGCATAAATCATAAGAAGTTATTATGGAATCTTTGAACTACAAGGCAAGCCATTTCTGGGCTTACATTAAAAAATTTTTTAAATGTTTTTGTCTCCCCTTTTTCTCCCTGGCTCTGAAGTTTATGTTATATGTGTTTGTACTCTTCCTTGCTTATGAAGTGGTCATATTAATAATGTCTGTTATAGCATAGCATCCATAGGATTTGATTTGAGGCTAGGATGCTGAAATCAGGCTCCATTCCCCACTCAAACAGCATTTGAATTGTATGGCATATAATACCAATTACAGTGCTTTTGTTTTTATACTCCAAATACTTTGACATCCCCCCAAAAATGTTGGCATATAAAGAGGGCTTGTCTCTTGAAAGTGAAACACACAGATTACCCAAGCATCTCCTTTGGTGAAACCATGTAACAAGCGTACCAAGGTAACTCTTTTTTTTTTTTGAGACAGCATCTCAATCTGCCACCCAGGCTGGAGTGCAGTGGCATGATCACAGCTCACTATAGCCTCACCCTTCTGGGTTCAAGGGATCCTCCAGCCTCAGACTCCCAAGTGGCTGGGAATACAGGTGCAATACCACTACCATGCCTGGCTATTTTTAAAATTTTTTATAAAGATGGGGTCTTGCCATGATGCCCAGGCTGGTCTTGAATTTCTAGGCTCAAGCGATCTTCCTGCCTCAGCCTCCTAAAGTGCAAACATTACAGGTGTTAGCCACTGCACCTGGCCCAATATAGCTTTGTATCATTTGACAGAAAAGGAAAAATGCATTTAAAAATGTTAATATTTTGACTATATTAAACTAATAATGTAAATTATGATATTGTCTCTCAGGTTTTCTCAGTAAATCCTTAAATCAATATAATTTGATACAATATATAAAAGATGTGAATAGTCTTTAGAAACTAGATAAATGCTTTATTTTTTTTTCCTGGAAATGTGAAATAACTGGAATCTAAATAATAAAATATCCAGATTTTCAAATTTTAATGTATTTCAATTTGATGTCACTTTCATACCCTGTTCTAAACAAATCTGCTAATGAACGTGCCCCTTAACCTCTATGTTCCATGACACTTTGCCAATTCTGAGGATATAATTACCCAAGTACAACTGTATTTTTAATTACACACACGGATTAAAAAGTGTTTGGCATCTCTATGCCGAATGCTAGGCACACCTTGCGAATTCCTAATCTCTTCTCGATTTGAAAAAATTCAGATGACAAAAGCACTGGGGCAGAGCTGGAAGACTTGGATTCTAGCTTTGGAACTGCATGACACTCGATTCCTGAGGCCAATCTATGAAACAAGGAAGGCAGACTACACCACTGTGAGGGTCTTTTCCAACTCAAGCATTTACGAGTCTGGGATACTTTCACAGTGAGAGGAAATAAATGACATCATCGCAGTGAAAAAGGAGATCTTACTGTTCTTGGAGGGATCTTTAACCACAGCATTCGTTTTGGCGACGCTGTCTGCTAGTTTATCGTAATTCTTCTTTAGGCCATCGAGGTTCTGGTGGAGCTGTTTAATCTGTGCCAGTACATCTTTAGCTGTGTCGTTGGCTTGTCTGGCTTTGTCCTTAACAGCTTGCAGTTTAGCAGCTGTGTCTGTCAGCAGATGAGGGTATGAAAAACAAAACAAAGGGTGTGGAGTTAGTGGCTTACTCCATGCTTGTCAAAGTGAGGCTGCTGCTGGCTAATCTCAGGGACACATTTACAAAGAGAAAAGGCTGAACTTTGTCTCATTCAGGTGTAGCAAATGAAGCACATTTTTTTAGCTAAATTAAATTTTCTCAGGGACTTTTGCTATGAATACCTGATTAGCTCTTAAAGTAGTGAAGTGACTCTTCTAGATGTTCATTGTTTAAGGTCATATTGTCATTTGCTGCTGAACTTATTAACGAGATAAATTTATCCACGTGAGCTTCATGAAAGGGAGGCTTAAGATTTAATCTGCATTTCCAAAGTGGGGCAGGGGTCGGGGTGGGGGTTGGAGGGAAATTAACGTATTTTCATTTTAGGATAGAGAAACATTGTCAGGTATGTTAGGCCATGCATTTGTGTAATTATATTTGTTTTCAGCATTGGAAATTTTCTATGTACTTACTACTAAAGCAGTGACATGAAAATCTGAAAAGTTACTCAGGTTTTTAAATGTTAAAAAGGTAAAAACCACTAGATTTTAATGTTAACTGTGTTGTATAAATATGTGCATTTGTTTCCTGATCCTAATTTGTATATTGTACCTGTAGATGACTACTAGTATGTATAGGTTAGTGGTTAAGATCATAGGCTCTGAAATCAAACTGTGGGGTTTAAGTTTCCTTTGTGCCAGTTTTAACAAAATGGCCTTTAGTATGCTGTGTCTATTTCTTACCTGTAAAGTGGGGATAATAACACTATCTTAACTGATGTTAAGTGTTAGTGCTAACTTATGTTAAGATAGTGTTATTCCCATAACACTATCTATACTTACGTTATCTACATTCAGTATGCTTATGTTAAGTGTATGTAATCCCCATACCAATTGATGTGAGCAAATGAAGCAAATTTTTTTGTTCCAATTGGTATGAGGATTACATACACTTAACGTAAGTATATTAAGTACTCAATAAGTGTTTATAATCTTTGCAGTTATTATATCATGCTTTAACAGTATAAAAATAGTAAAAGTAGTATCTTTAAAATCATGTGTGCTTTCAGGAACTAGTAACATTCAAAAATTTCCAGCAGTTCTAATAGGTAGAAAGATATTACAGACATGGTTTGACCACTAATGTTTTTGAAAGTTGGAATAGCTAAAGAAATTGAACTTTATCAAGAGAGAATGCAGTGGGCTCTCACCTATTACTGCAGGTACTTTAATAAACTGTGCCTTTGTGGTGCTACATCAGTATTTTAGAGAATAGTGTCTATGTGATTTATTCTATCTCACTAATACACGATTTCTTGGGCTGAAACACAGAAGACAATACAGTTGTCCCTCTTTGTCAGTGGGTTCTGTATCTGTAAATTCAACCAATCTTGGATAGTTGGATATTTGGATATTTAGGGGGAAAAAAATGGTTGTGTCTGTACTGAACATGGACAAACTTTTTTCTTGTCATTATTTCCTAAACAATACACACTGTAAGAACTTACATAGCATTTACATTATGTTAGGTATTATAAATAATCTAGGGATTATTTAAAGTATATGGGAGGGTATGCATAGGTTGTATGCAAATACTATGTCATTTTATAAAACGGACTTGAGTATTCAAGGATTTCGATATCTGTGGGGGGGTCCTGGAACCAATCCCCTGCCAATACTGAAGAATGAGTTTTATAATAATAAGATGTCTATATCTTCCTTTCTGTAACACATTCCTAAGGATACTGGCTAAAGGCAATAAAAGATAAAAAATACCATAATGCAAAGTATGGTTTAGTTTCTCATTCTCACAAAGAAGAATTCATAAGTAAGAAAACCAGTATCTAATTTCCAGATAATGGTACCAGAATAATCTTAGAAAAAATTGGTAAAAGTTAACAACAGTCTTCAAAATTTCAGGTCAGTTGACACAGTTGGTAGTGTCCTGAATGCTTACCATTTGGAATAGCTGATAACTTTCCCAAAGTGTCATTCAAAGCTCTCAAGAGATCCCCATTTCTAGCATCAGCATTTTCTATCCTGGTTTTTAAGCCATTTAGATGGTCTTCATTTTCTGTGAATAGAAAACAACAACAAAAAAAGGATTAAGTTTTATCATCTCTGAGCTTATACTTGGATGTGCGATTTCAGGTTATTTTAATATAAAATTAATTAAAAGCAAGACAATGTATTTATTGGCATCTATACATAAATATATTTCCAATCACAAAAAAATATGTGTTTTTATTATCATTGAATTATTGGATGCTTCTAAATGTTGAACATTGACATTTTCTTCTTGGTATCTGATCTTTATCTGACTTAATTTGATATCTTCCTATAGAGAAGAAACCTCCAAAGAATTACTCTTTTATTCCATTTGTAATTATGCCTTTTTGTTATCACTCCCATTGATTCCACTTATTTAAAACTTTTATTACCAAAATGAATCATTGGATTAGATTTTCAAAATCTCAGATACTACTGTTTAGCAGAATCCTCCAACTTCAGTATAATAATATTTATTAATATTTATTTGGACTAAAATACAAATTAAATAAATGGAAAAACAACTTTTAGCACATATCTGATAATAGTCATTTTTCTCATAAAGTAAACAATATTTTTACAAATTGGGTCCAATAAACTTTATATAGATTTTTTTCTCTTGCTACTTTAGCAATGTTATCTTTAATATTCAAAAATGCCATTTGCTAGAGATAATTTAATATTACATATATACGTTTTCCAGCTTCTTTCCACTAGCTTTTTAATATTCTCTAAACTTTAGATTAATTTATATTGTAATAATAACTAAGCAGTTTAAATTCGAGTACAATTGGCCGGGTGCGGTGGCTCAAGCCTGTAATCCCAGCACTTTGGGAGGCCGAGACGGGCAGATCACGAGGTCAGGAGATCGAGACCATCCTGGCTAACATGGTGAAACCCCGTCTCTACTAAAAAATACAAAAAAAAAAAAAAAAAAAAAAAAAAAACTAGCCAGGTGTGGTGGCGGGCGCCTGTAGTCCCAGCTACTTGGGAGGCTGAGGCAGGAGAATGGCGTGAACCCGGGAGGCGGAGCTTGCAGTGAGCTGAGATCCAGCCACTGCACTCCAGCCCGGGCCACAGAGCGAGACTCTGTCTCAAAAAAAAAAAAAATTCGAGTACAACAAGATAAAGAGCAAAATTTGAAATCATTAAGGGGAAAGAAAATAAAGATCCAATCTGTTGATACCAGTTTAGAAATCTTGCTCAGGTATGCATTAAACTGCAAATATATCTTAAGACTGAAATGGAGTTCATCTGTCTTCTTTTTCTTACATCATTTATTAGTGAAAATTCAAATGGAAAAAACAAAATATGAAAAATCCTGTACTTCCCACAATACTATTTACCTCTCTTGACTGGATACAACAGATCATTTCTTAGGTAAATTTTTAATAGTTTATTATGCCATAAAAATTGTTTTTGGGACATGTATACCAATTGTTTAAATTAACTCCACAGAAATGCAACATGTAAATACAAGACAGAATCCCCAAGTAAGGAGGACCACTGAGAAAGGACCAAGAAAGAGAAGTTGTTGTAGTCCCTCCTGGATAGGATGGATCAGTATTTAGTAAGAGTAATGCCTGACAAGCATTGAGTGTGTATATTACACTCATTTAGTGTTCTTCAGTTTCAGTGGGTTGTTTTACTTAATCCTTACAATAACATTGATGTATGATGTATATGATGATGTATATACCGTTGCTATCTCCAATTTACAAATGAGGAAATTGAGACTTAGAGAATTTGAGTAAATTTCCTAAGCTTGTACGGTTAATAAATGGCAGTGGTGGTATTCAAATCCACTTAGTCTCATTCCATAAACAATGCTAATTACTGCATTCTACCAGGGACTGATAGTCAAAACCAGGGATTAGTAGAGCATTTGGGGTAGTAATGCTCCTCCCACCATCACCCTCAACCTTTTCTTCCTGTCCTCCTCCTTTCCTTTGTCTTCCTCTAATTTTCTCCTTTGTTGTCTTAAAAAAATTGGTCACAGTTATAGAAATCAGAGAAGCCTCACCTAAGCAACATATATAACCAAATTGTAATTATTCAGAGTGGATTAGCATTGTCTATGTGCAAAAGTGGCAGGCAAATATGCAAAGTGTTCCATATTTTTAAGGATAATGAGGAAAATATAAGAATAGGTACTTCACAATAAAATAAACATACATAATCAATTATGAAATTCTTAAAAAGCATTCAACATTATCATAAAGAACTGTAAGACTAAGCAACAGTGAGATGTCATTTCTTATTTTTGAGATTGGGGAAAATTAAATGTATGATAATGCCGAGTGCTCACAAGAGTGCTAGTGGAAGTGCAAACTGATTCCACTGTTTGAAGAGCAAGTTAATAAGTTTATTAGAATTTTAAATAGACATGTATTTGGTTTGGCAATTTTACTGACAGAAATTTACCCTACAATATATCTGTAAAAGATTTATCTTTGGGGATACTCATTAGCTCTTCTTTTGTAATAAAAAAAGGAGGGGGGAATAAAAATACCCTAATAAGATTAAAGTACTGTTTATATCAACATAGCAAGTTCATACAATGGTACATGTGCAACCTATAAAAAGAAGTAGATGAGCGGATGTGGACGTAAAATAAATCTTAAGACCTTTCCATGAAAATAAGCAAGATGCACCATATATACGCTGACACATATACAAGCATTTGGGATGGTAGGGGCTGGTGGGAGCTGGGTAGAGAAGAACACGCCAAAAACCTTTACAGTACTTAATAGTGAGCAGAAACTGGGAATGAAGGAGGCAGTTAATAGTGTCATGAGGGACAATGTACTAAAACTTCTCATTTTATACCTGGTTGTGCTGGCTAAATTGCTTTCTGTGTGCATATATTTCTGTTTTTCAATTTTTTTAAAAAAGGTAAACCACCTAACTGGGGAAGAATGTTATTTGCTATCTTCATGTTATTTGCCAACACCAAGACTGATTTTCATCACTTTCCTGGTACCCAGAGAAGGCAGGTGGGAGAGAATATGCCCCATATAATAGAGCTAGAGCAGTCTTGATTTGATTGTACATGCACCCCTCTCAGAGGCTGTGCATGCGGCTCATTAGAGGAGCTGTGCAGGCCACGGGCAGCTGGAGAACTATCCGCATCTGTATTGGCCTACATCTGTGAAGAATAGCAAAGGAAAAGGTGGAGAGATGGTGTCTGGATGTGAAGAAGAGTACTGGGCATATTAATTAATGATCCACTCCATTTCATATAAAGAGTTTTATAGGCAGACACCTTAAACCTCTGTTATACTACAGATTATACTAATATAAGCACATAACATTGTTTAAAGTGTCTGTTGTTAAATTCCAAGTCAAAGACCTGACATCACTGAAAAACAAAGCATAAAATATTCCAGCAAAGCTTGGCTCTAAAACATCGATATGTCTATTTCAGTCACTAATATATTATTATTTTCCATTCTAATCCCACAAAACATACTTTCCAAGTAATTGAATTTTCTCCTGTGTCAATCACAATTCATCTTTCCTACAATACTTCTGTTATTTTTACTGTTTATACTAAAATGAAATCTTGGATAGGCTACCGAAAGCATATTCTCTGAAATAAAGCCAGTCTGATTATGACTTTGATATCTATACAAATTCTTTGAGAATAAAGGGCTGCTCTTTTGATAGTAGCTTAAAAGTCTTCGACACTTTAGAAAATGTAACTGTAGAAATTTCACTTCTTAGCTTCTTGATTGGATTTAATTTTTAAAATAATGGAGCATTCAAATGTTCTGGCAAGCAAGATATTCCCATATGGTGAAAAAGATCATTAATTTGAAGGGCATCCCTGGGTTTATACCACTTTCTGCATTCTGATAGCAAAATACTGGCTGAACAATTGGGCCAATTATTCAGAAGACTGACCTGAAGAATATTTTTACTGCTGCCTCTCAAGTTCCAAAGCACTAATTTTGATTCTCTGCAATTTTTTTGTACTAGCAAGTTTCAGTGTGTATATTCCAACCCTGTTCTGATTTTCAAAAACTATTTCAGCTGCTTGACTCTGATCCTTATTAATTTGCCCTTTCTTACACTGATCACTTTTTTCTAAAGTAGTTTCTGGAATTTCTCAAACTACGGCTAAACATTTTGTAGTTTTGGTGATAGAATTAGATGAGTAGAAGCTATTCAGAGAAGAATTGCAGATTTCAAAATGGAACTTACAAAATAATAGCGAGCAAACCCTAGAAAAATAAGCACTCCGAGGCTGAGTTTAGCCAAAAGACAGAGGAGGTATAATGTATCCGTAACTAAAATGTAAGAAAGAACTCTTGTGGTTCAGTTTGGATTGTAACAAGGGGAAAGAAACAGATTTATCGATAGTTAAAAGAAAATCCAACTGAATATTTTTACTAGTGATTTCTGGAGAATAAGAAAAAGATTTAATTTATAATTCATAGTTACATTTTCTAGATTCCCTCTCCTTATTCCTTCAGCTTTCATACCCAGTAACAGAAGCCTAGTCATTCTCTCTATTTTCTCTCTAAAGATCACATCCACCAAAACTCAAAGGCTCCACACACATACCTCTTTAATTCTGGTTCTCCCTTTCTCATCTCCTCCTCATATAGTAGAAGAAAAATTGTCCAAGAATTAGTTTGGCAAAGGCAGGACTCAAAAGGAGGGAATGGAAGAAGCAGAGTAGCAAGGGTTGACTGGGAACACGCTGACAGTATAATTCTCCTTTGTCACATGCCCATTGAAATGGCACAAAATAGATGTATCCAGAATAAAATCGCAGGGCAGATTTGCAAGTCACTTGCATTAATAATGAGCAGTTACTTGTGTTTATCATGTTTCTAACATGATGCTAAATATAAATTAGGGCTTAGTCATATTAGAACTAACTATGTACGATCTCAAAATAAAGCTGCTACGCATCATTTCTCTGAAATATAGTCTGGTACAGTGAAATTATGATAGGACACAGAGGTGGAAGATGTGGGTTCAAATGTCATTTCTGTCCCTTTTCCATGTGTCAAATAAAGACAACATCTTCCTTCATGTGACTGATACGAGAAACAAACTGGGAGATGCATGAAAAAGTGCTGAATTTACCATAGGCAGTTAGTAAACTAAATATCAGGATGATTTCTATAAGTTTTAATGGGAACGTCTAATTTGACTGTTCAAATTCCATCCAGTTGAGTTTCTCAAATGGAATTTTCGTTTTTTATTAATATGAACAGGGCACAAATAAATGCCCTGAAAGAATGCCCCCTTCACAAGGGTGAAATTCATGGAAATGTGATGACTTTGGAAAGGACCTGGGATTACAGGCATAAGCCACTGTGTTCAGATTTCAGCTTCTTGAGATTTCTAAAGACCCTGTCCCCTAAGTCAACCTAAAGACCCAGTGCAGGATCTTGAGACCTGGGTAGGAAAGAAGAGCACCCAAGTGAGGAAGAACAGAAGGTGAAATCTACAACTGTGTTTCTCTCCTAGGTCTCCAGCAAATTGATTTGATAAGGTTGCTACACCCAATCTTTGTACTTTTTAGAAAAATCCCTCCAATTCTCTGCATTATGCAGGCAATCACCGAGTTTGGTGACAATGACTCGGAATGGTATCATTTCCTGAACCTTTATACTTCTAGCCTTCTTTCAGGATTGTAACTCCTGTGTTCCCTTTTCCCAGTAGCTGTCACAAGTTTGGGATGTGCTCTATATCTGATTACTTATTCTGCACAGACAGGCATACATACTAGAGTGACCACATATGGGAACCTCAGAGATGACTGTTTCACAGGAAGTCAGGTTATGGAGAAACCCTCTTCTGATTTGAAAGTAAAAAATTAGATCTTGTTCACAATGAACACCATGCTTGCATATGCTCTTCCTCCCACTAGGGGGTCATAGTAGGAGCTTCAGGAAAGGAGGGAAGGTGTACTTGTCTGGCAGCAGGTTCCGCAAATATTTAGGATATTGGGATAAAAGGGAGTCCTCTCTGCAGCCAGTGGAATGGAAAACTAAAACCACCAGATATCAACAGACGCATTTGACTCCTCTAGGACATGCTGACTGTGGACTTGCAGACTTGTTTTCTTTTGGCCAGCAAGAAAATTGAGTTTGAATACCTTTAAATAAGACAAATACTCTTTGGTTTAACACAGGCCCCACCATCCCTTTATGTTATCCGTAAGTCTCTTGAAGGCATTTCTGTTTATCTCCGGTCTAAATTAACTTACTTGCAAAAAACCCCACAGAATCTCAGACTCTGATTGGATTTAATCACAACAAAGTCTAGATGAGTTTTTAGCTCTAAGTCCAGTTTTTATCGCACAGGCCTTTGTCTCTTGCTGAGATGATATACAGGAATGTTCTGAATGTTTGTTTCTTATCCTCTACTCACATAGTGGGTTTGGATATGACAAGCTACAACTCACTCTTAGGGATAATCTTTCCAATAGAACCTGCCCCTCTATATTTGCCACTATTTTGCCACTTTTCATTTTTTCTCCTAATCGAAGTCCACCCTTGTTTTATTTTTTTGATTTCCACCATTCACACTCTAAAGGAGGAACCAAAGCTTTGTAGGAGGGTTTGGCAATTTCACCTGCAAAAGATTGCTTTGTTCTCCAGACCACAGTAGGCCAGGGCACCCAGGCTTAATTTCATCCTTTTAGTCTAAAATTGTTGTCAGTAGAGCAGATTTTGCTTGTCTTTTACATGCCTGCTATGGAAAGGCTGATTCAGGCAAAGGGTAATATGCAAATTCAAAAGGAGTGTATCTTTAGTAATAAAAGGATCCCTTAGTCACAATTGCACTCCCATATCATACTTTGATTTAGCAGCACTGCAGTATTCCAGTTTATTCTCTTATTTTAAAAATATAAAATAATAACACAGAATCTCAACAGGTTAGCAATTGCAAATGTATTACATCCATGATCTCAGAATCTTCATGACTCACTTGTCTCAACAGAATGACTGAGTGTTTGGAGGACCATAGTATGGAAGGAAGGCTTCAATTGGTTTGATACAACTTAATGATTGGAATAATGTTTCATACTGTTCTCTGTGTGGGACAGCACCATATGTCAAGCAACGCACTGATTCATTATTCTTGGGCTTGGGAATAGATTTTTTTTTTAGTCAAGTTTTATGAAGAGTCTAATGTTATACGTGGATTTTCAACTGTGCAGTGGATCCATGCTCTCCAACCCCCGCATTATTCAAGGGTTAACTGTAATTATATACCACAGGCTACAGTGCTATGAGACAAACCACTTCCTTCAAAGGGAGCTGTCACAGATCTCCAGGGAATGGTTCTTTTTATTTCCTGTGTTATCTATTTTATAGATATATTACCTATTATTATTATTATTATTTAAGACAGAGTCTCTCTCTGTTGCCCAGGTTGGAGTGCCTTGGTGCAATCTTGGCTCACTGCAACCTCCGTCTCCTGGGTTCAAGCAATTCTCCTACGTTAGTCTCCTGACTAGCTAGGATTGCAGGCACTCACCACCATGCCCAGCTAATTTTTGCATTTTTAGTAAAGACAAGGTTTCACCATGATGGCCAGGCTGGTCTCAAACTCCTTACCTCAGGTGATCTGCCCACCTCGGCCTCCCAAAGTGTTCGGATTACAGGTGCGAGCCACTGCACCTGGCCAACATGTTACCTATTATTTTCCTAAGTACTTAAGTAATTTCATTTATCTTGGGCAAAGACAAAAACCGGGGATAAATGAAAAAGGAAATAAAACTGAAAAGTTAGTCAATATAAAATAAGATGTATAATTTTAAAATCTTAATATTCTCAAACGTTTAATAAACCAAGCTCTACTTCTTCCTTGCCTTATACACATTCCATGAGAACCTGAAGTTGGTATTTTACTGAAAAAATTTCTTTTTAATTTTTATTACTGATTAATTAATTATTATTTGAGACAGGCTCTGACTCTCTCACCCAGGCTGGAGTGCAATGGAGCGATCTTGGCTCACTGCAACCTCTGCCTCTTGGGCTCAAGTTATCCTTCCACTTCAGCTTCCCAAGTAGCCGAGTAGCTGGAACTACAGATGTGCACCACCACGCCCAGCTAAGTTTTGATTCTTTTTTTATCTTTATTTTTGTATACATGAGGTTTCACCATGTGGCCCAGGTTGTTCTTGAACTCCTGGGTTCAAACAATCTGCCTGCTTTGGCCTCCTAAAATGCTGGAATTACATACAGGGCATGAGTCACTGCGCCCAGCCTAAAAAAATTTCTTGTCCATCTGCAAAGTAGTATTCATTCACCTGGTGGTACTAATTCATCTTCTCACTCTTTTAGTCATCAATTTGTACCAAGCCTCATATTCATCAACAAAATACTTTTTATCTCCACAGACATTTGATCAGTGTAATGCAGACAGGCTTCAAATCTCAAACTCACACAAGGGCAAATTTACTTTTAACAGATGTATATTAAAAAATTAAAAAGCAAAACAAATTGCTCCTGGCAAGTTCAGACTCCCTCAAGGCAAGGACAGCATAAAAATGGCAGGGAGCAGTTCTAAGTCATTCATGACTGAAGCTCATGAACTAACTGAACTGTACTGAATTGAACCAAGCAACAAATTAGAAATATGGAGGGTATACTGGCCTCACCATTTTTATTCCCTCTAACTCCAGGCACCATAGAGAGAGAAATGACTAAATCTCTATTTTAATAGCTGCTGTCAAGAGTTTTGCTCTGTAGGGCCTATTTCAGCAGTTCCTGGTGGTAATATATGGCAGTTCCCTGATTAACAGCCATTTTATAACCTCTGTAATTGGCCACAAATCAGAGAAATGTCATAATGTAGCAAGAAAACATTCCCATCTCCGTCATAGCCTTGGCTTGGTTTTCTAGAGGAATTATTACTTGAGTAGTTTGTGGGTTTTCATTACTTTAAATAATGTACTACCTGAACTACAAAAAAAGAAATTTAAACTAACGAACATTTCTGTCTCCTAACCCTTCCTACCATACTTGTCTTTAGATTGCTTTTTCTCTTGGAAAAAAATGCCTAAAAATAAAATTCTTTCTTCATTTTTATAATATCAGTGTAACTGGGGAAATAGAGGCAAGAGCAGGGTTGGAAGCAGAATGAGGTGATTAAGGCACTCAGTACAGGTGCAAAATTTAAAGGTGCATTAAAAAATTCTGCAGTCAAGATAAAAATATTTTAATGCAATATGTAAAAAATCAAAATTGGTGCAATAAACAAGATACATGATGAACAAATTTGATCTCCATTATAAATGGCACTTTAATAGTACGGTCCTTTGGACTGTGTACTACAGGTGAAATAAAACTCCCTACATACATAATTCTGCACAGTAAAGAGCTCTTATTGCAATCTGTAGAGTCCCTATAGAAAGCTAAAACCTGTGTTCCTATTGGACAAGTGGACTCAGTCTTCATTTTTATACCAGTATTTGTGGGGAAATAGAGGCAAGGGCACAGCCCTGATATTACTAAAATCTTAAAGACAGGATTGGTTCTTGTACTTGCATGAATCACCTCACTCCCATCCTTCCTATTCCCAGCCCTGGGCAAGGGTATGAGATAAGAAGGAATGACCGCAAAGTCACGGGATTGAGTCCATTTGTACAATAGGAACACAGCTTTTGGTTTTTTATAGTCATTGTTCAGATTGTAATAAGAGGTACCTGCTGAGCAGAATTATGTATGTAGGGAGTTTATTTCACCTGTAATACACAGCCTGAAGAATTGTACTATTAAAATTTTACTTATGACAGAGATAGAACTTGTAATTCCATATCAACCTCTACTGAGACCAAAACATGCCAAATATAAATGATTTTAAAACCTCTTCTCTTTTGAAGATAAGTAAGGTAAGCCAACACCATTTATTGTAAAAAATAAGTATTTCCTCATTTGAGCTAGTCACTATTATGCATACTAGAAATACACAGTTAATAAAACCCCATGTCTTTCCTCAAGTAGATGGAATGCCAAAAATATATACACCTATTATGCATCAATAAAACTTTTTTAAAAATTTAAAAAGATGATGAAACATTAATAAGTCCATGACTGTGGTGGTTTGACAAGTCTATGAGAAAACCGTACCAGAGAGGGGGCATGTAAATCAGATGAGGTGTTAGGTTTCCTGGAAATGATGGCATTTGAACTAAATCCTGAAGGTCTGAGACAAAGCAGTTAGACAAAGAAGAGAAGCGAAGGATGAGGCATTCCAAGGGGAAGAAATAATACTGAAAACATGAAGGGCTGGAATAGTACCATGTTTGGGAGGAATTATGAATACTTAGGTAAGGTTGGGGAGACACATATGAGACAGAAAATGGTGGGGAATGAAACTGGAGAGAGAAACAGGTGGCAATTCAAATGAGAAACAAGAGATACGTGCATGAAATAATAAATGTAATGACTCATATAGAGAGCAGCCATGTTTAATGATGTATTATTAACACGAAGCCCATAATACAGCAGTAGATATTTTGTGCATTTTGATCCCTGAATCAGAAATAAAATACAAGAAAAATGTATTTAGGGCCAGGCACAGTGGCTCACGCCTATAATCTCAGCACTTTGGAAGGCTGAGGCGGGAGGTTCACTTGAGGTCAGGAGTTCCAGAACAGCCTGGCCAACATGGTGAAACCCCGTTTCTACTCAAATTGCAAAGATTACCAGGTGTGGTGGCACGCATCTGTAATCCCAGATACTCAGGAGGCTGAGGCAGGAGAATCACTTGAACCTGGGAGATGGAGGCTGCAGTGAGCCAAGATTGCACCGCTGTACTCCAGCCTGGGTGACAGAGCGAGACTTCGTCTCAAAAAAAGAAAAATGTATTTAATTTTGTTTTTCTTTTTAGAGACAGGGTCTTACTCTGTTACCCAGGCTGCTGTACAGTAGTGTGATCCAACTCACGGTAACTTCAAATCCCTGGGCTAAAGTGATTCTTCTGGCTCAGCCTTCCATGTAGCTATATCTATGTGCTCACACTGCTACACCTGGTTAAATTTTACAAAATGTTTTGTAGAGAAGGGATCTTGCTATGCTTCCCTGACTGATTTCAAATTCTTGGCCCCAAGTGATCCTCCTGCCTCGACCTCCCAAAGCACTGGGATCACAGGTGTAAGCCACTATGGCCGGCTTAGGTTTGAGACTCTTAAAAACTTGTTACACAAAAAGTTACTATACATTCGATACAGGTGAAATGATGCTATAGAAATGAGACTTAAACATTGTGAAATATTACCCTACTTGAAGAGAGATAGGTAGACAAAATTTTGTAAAACTAGTGAGAAAGTTTATTTGCATAAAATAGATTATAGAATCATCACAAAAATCATGCTAAAGAAATGATATTCTCCAGTAGTGTGATAGAATATGTTACCAGTAACAACTCAGTTAACTGGAATATAATAAAAACTATGGCCACACTGACCTTTTACATCATTTGCTAACTTCTTGGCTTCGTTAAGAATCCTGAAGCTTTTCTGAAGAGAGCCTTTGGCATCTTCCTTTAACAAACCCCGAGGACCTGTTGCCTGTGGACAGAAAAACAAATGTCATACATCTAAAACCATAGAATAATGGAGTGGAGGGATCCAGAAGACAGTTGGTACACAGAGTTTACCTTCAGGAAAGAGTTCTGGGCTGCAGATATAGAACTGTAAATTATTAGCACATTTTCAGTAGTTAAAGTTAGGAGACTGTTTATTATGGTATGAGAAGAAGGTCTAGAACAGAGTTCTTAGGAACTTCAATGTTTAGAGAGTAGGTAGAGAAAATGGAGCTGGCAAGGTGACTGGCATTCCAGAGATGAAAAGGAGAAATTAGGAGAGCATGACACCATGGAAATTAAGAGAGGCAGAAGTGACTCAATGCATAACTGGCGGTGTTGCAAGGACATAACTGAGCAGTATTACAACGCGCTGCAGAAGTCAAGCAAATTAAGAACTAAACACATCCCCTGACTTTATCCCTAAGTAAATTTCACTCTAGTGGTGGAGTGAGGGGAGCATTTCCTGTGTCTCCCAAGTGCTGAAATGAGAAAGAACACTGCTCCTTTTTAAAAATGCCTCTTAAAGCAGTATGGCAAAACACAATCTTCTAAATGACAATCTCTGAGCCACAATTATCTCCAAGCAAAGATACATTTGTTTAGGCTTAGATTTAAAAAGGTGACACAAAGTTAATAGAATGATATGGGAAAAGGAATGCTTAACTTGAATGTCTAGTTAGCCATTTTAATAGTGTTTGCTTCTCAGCAATCATTACATAATTCATATATACCAAGAGATAAATCAAATAGAATCTTATGTGCAAATTTTAAATTAGAAAAGTATTGCAAGTGCAAGAAGGGTTGGAGAATGCTAAATACTTACTGTTGAAGATATAAATCTGAACTCAGATTATCACAGGCATAACACTTGTTCAAATGATGTTCAAATAATGTGACTGATAAAAATAATGTAACGAAGGCATCTGGACTGCCTTAGTTACATTATTTTTATCAGTCACATTATTTGAACATTAAACTAGAAAAGATTACAGAACTTGGTATGGCTGTGGTCAAATTTATTTTAATGTATTATTCTAAGAGCTTTCAGGTAAATAATCGATTGCTCATAGAACAGATTGATTGTACAATACTATGATATCTACAAAAAGATATATTGGAAACATCTACATGAATAAAAAGGAACACTGAACATAGTTCTTGCAAAAGACAACCTTGGCAAATTATTCTCCAGAAAACCGACGATGTTTTCCACTGGGAAAAACAGGAATTCTCATTGCTACAGTTCTCTTGGGAATTAGATACAGTAACCTCACATAAGTGTCATTTATCTTGGAAAAAAAAAAAGAGTGTCAAAATTAATGGCACAGATGCAATGCACTTTAACTCACAAAGTAAGCCTCAGTTTACCCACTCAGATTCTATATTTGTTCCAAATTTACACATCATTTTTACTCCCTTGGTTATAGGTTTTCTGAATTAAAACAGTTTAGAGACAGGAAACTACAGTGAAGGAATGTGTGAAGATTCTCTAAACAAACACATGAAAACAGCAGAAGTGACAGCTGACAATCTGTCTGACAATGAGCAAAGAGAAGAGAAAACTCTAAAAAGTGGAGAGAAGAATTTTTAAAGCTCAGGAGTCTGAGTCAATTTGGAAAGGGATAAAATGTATAGAGGTAAAGTAGGTCTCAGTAGATGCCAACATTATTGTAGTAAAATAATCAAGGATGATAATACAGTCCTGAATTGCCAGGATAATATGGGCCATTTATAGTACTAAATAAAACTAGACAAAAAAAAAAAAAAAAAGAAAAGAAAAAGAAAAAAGAAAACAGCTTTCCCCAGGGCCTTGGAGTGTGAATATCTTTTTGTAAGAATATAATCTGACAAGCATTTAAAGGTCATAATTTTAAAACTAACCTCAGGTGTGCAAAGTGAGGCACAGGATTACAGTGGGGAGAAAAGGTTGATTTGCTGAGCATAAGAAAATTAAAAGGAATAGCCTCAGTGGCAGATTGGATAAATAAAATGTGGTACATACACAACATGGAATACTATGCAGTCATAAAATGAATGCAATCATGTCCTTTGCAGGAACGTGGATGGAGCTGGAGGCCATTATTCTTAGCAAACTAATGCAGGAACAGAAAAACAAATACAGTATGTTCTCACTTATAAGTGGTAGCTAAATGATGAGAACATATGGACACAAAGAGGAGAACAACATGCGCTGAGGCCTACTTGAGGGGAGTTAGTGGGAGGAGGGAGAGAATCAGAAAATAACTATTGGGTGGTAGGTTTAGTTCCTGCGTGATAAAATTTATACAACAAACCTCCATGACAAGAGTTTACCTATACAACAAACCTGTACATGTACCTTTGAACCTAAAATACAAGTTTCAAAAATTAAAAAAATTTGAAAAGAATTTAAAAAAGGAAATAAAGGGAATAGGTAAGAGAGAGGAGAGGAAGATGGCCCAAATGACAGTGAAAGAGGCTAAAATCTAAGCTGTGGAAATTGTGGTAGGACCAGAGATGACCATACTGTTTAATACTTTTATTGATGTAAAACTGGCATAAACAAATCATGCAAACCAATTTACAATTGGATAAGTTTTGCATATATACACCCATGAGACCATTAACACAACCATGGTAGAGAATATATCCATCATTTCTTTTGAATCCCTTCCTTCTATCCTTCTTTCTCTTTCCTCTGTCCCCAGAAAAATATTGGTCGGCTTTCCATCACTGTAGGTTTGCATTTCATAGAATTTTATGTAAATGGAACCATTCTGGATGTACTCTCTTTTTGTCTGGCTTCTTTCACTCAACATAGTTTCAACATTCATCCATGTTGTGTGTGTATCCATATCTGACTGTTTTTATTGGTAAGTAGTATTTCATCATAGGGATATGTACACATCTGTGTACAAATTTTTGGGTGAACATATGCCATCATTTATCTTGGAGTGAACACATAGAAGCAGAATGGCTGGATCATACGGCAATTTATGTTTACGTTTTTAAGAAATTATCAACCTGTTTTCTAAAGTATCTGAACTATTTATATTCCCACCACCAGTGTATGAGAGTTGCATTTGCCTACATCTTTGTTGATACTTGGTATAACCTGTCTTTTAAAATTTTAGACATTCTAATTGGTCATCATTTTGGTTTTGCTTTGTGTTTTCCTTATGACTTATAACATTGAGCATCTTTTCACATGCTTATTTTCTACCTTCTTTGGTGACGTAACTGTTTAAATCTTTTGTTCAAACTTTTTTGGGCTATTTGCTCTTATTTTTGAGTTTTGAATGATATGTATGAATAATCTGGATGTGAGTCCTTTATCAGGTATGTAATTTGGAAATATATTCTACTAGTTTGTAGTTATCTTTTCATTTTCTTAAAAGTGCTTCTTTTTTTTTGAAGGGAAGAAGTTCTCAATTTTGATGAAGTTTAAGTTGTTAATTTTTTTTTCCCTTTGAGGATATGCTTTTGGTGTTGTATCTAAGAATCTTTGCTTTACCCAAGATCAAAAAGATTTCTCTTATATATTTGTAGATGTTTTGTATTTTTATGTTTTACAGTTAGGTCTAGCATCTCTTTTGAGTTAATTTTGGAATAAGGTGCAAGATACAGACTGAAGTTCATTTTTTTATTGTTGTTCATGGATATTCAATTCCTCTAATAGAATTTGTTAAATGTACCTCGTATTGCTTTTGAATTTATGTCGTAAATCACTTGACCACACATCTGAATCTATAACTGGACTCTTTAATCTGTTCTAATAATCTATTTGTCAATATTGATACCAACACCTCATTTTCTGATTACCATAGCTTGGTAGTAAGTATTGAAGTCAGGTAGCACAACCTTTCCAACATTTTTCTCCTTTCCAGTTCCATATGAATTCTAAAATATACCTGACAATTTTTAGGAAAAAGTCTGCTAGGATTTTTACTGAGATTGCATTGAATGTGTAGGTCAATATGTATAAAACTAGGATTATAGGAATATTGAATCTTCTGGTCTATGAACATGGTATCTCTCTTGATTTATTTAGATTTTCTGTAATTTATCTCCAGAGTATTCGGTGTAGGGGGTCTTTCACATTTTTAAGGCTATTGTAGACTGTATCCTTTTAATTACAACTTCCAATGTATCTTTGCCAGTCTTTAAAATTATTGATTTTCATATAGAGATGTTGTACCTTGTAACATTGGTAAGCTCACTTATTAGTTCTAGTAACTTTTTTTAATAGATAGCATTTTATTTTATGCTTTTTAAACTTTTTTGGGTTGTAGCGATGGGGTCTTGCTATGTTGCCCAGGTAGTCTCAAACTCTTGGCCTCAAGTGATCCACGTGCCTCAGCCTCCTAAAGAGCTAGGGTTACAGGCATGAACCACCAGGATTCTATGCTTAGACTTCTAGAGTATCTGTGAATAAAAACAATTGTACAATCTCTAGTGCAATGTTAAACGGAAGTGATGGAAGCAGATATCCTTGCCTTGTTCCTAATCTTAGTCTTTTACTAAGTATGATTTTAGCTGTTGGGTTTTTTTAAAAATAAATTTTTATACTGATCAGGTAGTGAAGTTCCCCTACTCTGAGTAGGCTGTTTTTTTAAAAAAATAGATGTTGCATTTTGTCAAATGCCTTTGCTATATCAATTGAGGTGATTACATAGTTTGCTTTTTAGTTTGCTATATGGTAAGTTACACTAATTTCAAATATTAAACCAATCTTACATCCTGGGATTAATCTCATTTAGTGATAATGTATAATCCTTTGAATGAATCATTAGATTTGATTTATTATAACTTTGACATGAACTTTTGCATCTATGTTCAACTCCTTGCTCAGATCAAAGAAGACAGGTGGTATATACGGGAATGTAGAAGATATAGTAGAAACAGTATAAGGAAAGGCAGGGAGGCAGGCAGGGACTTTTGATGCGTGGATGTGAGAGTGAGTATTTTAGCTCCCTAAGATTGTAGGGTTCATCAAAGGCAATGTGGAGAAGTAAGGCTATTAGACAGGTCAGAGTCAATTTCTGGAAGGTTTGAAGGTGCGATTAAGGAAACTGAGCAATGAGCAATTTGGAGGCATTGAAAGTTTCTGAGTAGGAGAGTGTGATCAGAGCTGTAGTCTAGGAAGATGTATTGGGCAGCTGTGTGGGAAAAAAGGAACCATCAATTGGTTATTGTAATAGAATAGGCCAGAGAAAAGAGAGTAGTCACCTCATCCAAGCACTGTGGAATTGAGAGGTTAAAATCAAGAGATTTGGAGGAAAAGACATGCCTCAATGTTTCAAGAAGCTCTCTAAAACATTAAAGTAAAGAGCTTATGGCGTACAACTGTCAGTTACAAGCAGTCTGCCAGCAATCCGGGTTTAAAGGACAGACTTTTCATACGATAAGGAAATGGAAAACACTAACATGTTATGGGTGAAAAGCACCGTTTCAACTCACTGGAATTTGGAGAGAACCTTTTCCAGCATTGCTTGGTAAGTTATTGAAGCACATCAACAATATCAGGACAGGTGATGAAGCAGCATTTTCTAAGCTAATTATACTTTATACATATGCATAAGCATCACATCTGAGTTCCTGAGCTGTGTCTACAGCATATGTGAAATATAAATGAGATTCTTTGAGTTGAAAGGTATTTTGTTTCTTGCTTTTTAGAGTTTTTTTTTTTTAAACAATAAATTCTTGGTTTTCTCTGTGTCTGTATACATATATATATATTCATACATATGGATATATAAGTTATATAAAAATTTCAACTGTATCATGCAAAACAGAGTCTATTTTTATGTAAGTGGTTGTATGTTTTTATTAGTTAATAATTGTTTATGAAAATGTGAGGTAATTTAAAACATCATTATAGTAGAAAAAAATGAAATTATGAAGTCTGTTAGGATTCAACAGACGGCTTGGCATTTCATTGCATTTTAATATATGTTGTTTCCCTCTTCCTACTATTTATTAAATATTCATAATTATTCTCACTAAAGCATACTGCCATTGATTAATAGGTAAGTGAATTGATTTATTTACCCAACAAAACTTTTTAGTTGTCTCAAGCACCAAATATTCAAAATGGAAAGACTATGCCTTCCCTAATGGAACTGGAGTGCGGGGAAGGCGAAAGACAAATATAATCACTTATAAAAAAAGACAATCATTACCATAATGGAGCACAGAAATGCCTAGATGTTTGGCTGTCAGAGGAGGCTCTGTTGGAGGAGGGAGGTATGATGATGAGACCTGAAGGCAAGTTAGAGTTTATCAGGCTGACTAACCTGTACCCCAGTGATTTTCTAAACAAGCAAGTTTAAAAGTTATTGTTTACAATGCCTTATGTATTATGCCTTTTTCCTAAATGTTCCTCAAATTACTTTTTTATTAGAGATGAATTTTTTGAATTCATTGAAAAAGTTGGCTCTAAAAGAAGATGTGAAATATTTATTTTCTGTTTTTGTTTTTATTTTTTAAAGACAGTAGTAACTAAAAATTCATCAGCATGGCTTATGACTTATTCTGTTACTCTCTCTTTATGAAATAATTTATTTTAGGAGAGAAGTCTTACACATTTCCACAGGGGTTAATGTGCCAAGATAATATAAAACTTAGATGATTTTAAATTAAAAATATTTTCAATAAAGAAAACTGGTCAAAATGTGCAGAGATATATATAAGGGTTGGTGATTGGCTGCATTATGTTTATGTAAAGTGTGTAACAGAAGAAATTTAGAGTTTGGTATGTTAGATTATGAATCAAAATCAAGGATAATGTCCTTACTATAATAATGTAAATTCTCAGAATAAATAATGGAATCTAGTTGAATATACATTTTAAAAATATATTTTTGAGAATATTTTTAAAAAATGTGTGTGATGTTAATTGTTATAGTAAGTTATGAAACAGTTACATAAACGTCACCCATTTGTACAAAAACTATTTGCGTGGGAAAAGATATGAGTAGATATACAATGATATTATAAAAGTAACTATTCGTATGCACATTTTATATTTTCTCCTTCTTGCTTTTCTGAATTTCCTATTTTCTATAATAAACATAAGCTGCTTTTGTAATAATTTAAAAAATCATACACAATTTTCAAACAAGAAAATCACTATGCATCCATTTTTAAGGTACTTTATACAGTACTGTATATTTTTAAGTACTAAAGGTTATTAAAATTAAATAATGAGTAAAAAATGAGTCAAGAAACACCCCAAAGAGATGGCCTTGGTCAAAAATCTGTTAAAAGGCTGTAGGTCCCTGGCATTGCATAGCATATCCTAAGAGTGGTAGATGGCTCAGAAGAGTCTCTGTCAAGATTGAAAGCAACTGAGCATGCAAAGGAGACTCAGAGATGAAATAGGAAATCCCCCAAAATGCTCATGATAATTTAAAATTTGTGAGTGTGGATTTTTAGCTTGATGAGAACACCGAGAAAGACAATCAAGGGAGCATTCAAAAATATAAAGCTAAGTAAGAATGGTTTTCCCCAATTACAGCATGATAGCCATAATTGCTCAGCACCTCTGTGTACCACTAGACTGCTTCAATGAGACAGACACTGGACTAGCAGCTGGCTACTAGAGGTGGGGTGGGCAGATACCACAAAGAATCTTAGTTTTGAGTAAAGGTAATGGAGAGATGTCTATTAAGTTAGATATCATTTTTAGAGGGCTTTGAGTTTTCCCTCCAGTTAATGTACAGAATCAAATACAACATAGCAATCTCTCCTGTTGATTTTTCTACTTATGGGTAGAAATTATAAAGAGCAGGTAGGATGGCACCAAGAGCATTGTTTTCTTGAAGTAAGTTAGATCAAACTTAGATTGCATTGTGGCATTGTTCAAAAGATTTGCTGTGTTTCTGACTGATGACACAAACCCTGAGACATCATTTTATGCCTTGAACTTTTAAAATACATCTAAGTTTGGGTCAAAAAGTTTACTTCTCTGTTTCCAATAGACTTTAAAAAAAATTATTGACCCAAATGAGAGTATCATATACAAACAAACAAACAAAAATCACAAAAGCCAGCATGGCTTTGCTAAGAGAGTAGATTTGAAGTGTTCTCAACACAAAAAAATGATCAGTATGTGAAGGAGTGCATATTTTTAAATAGCTCGATTTAGCCAATCCACAATGTATACTTATTTCAAAGCATTATTTTGTACATGATAAATATATACCTTTATCTGTCAATTAAAATAAATTTCGAAAATTAAGTTCTAAACTTTGGAAGCTATATTTATTATAGGAATTAAGGCAATGGAGGAATCAGAACAGATGGCACCATGTTTCTTGAAAAGGTATTATTAATACATTAGGTGACACAGCTAATTACATAGACAATATGTATTGAATTTGGAGCCAGATCATCTAATTCCCAAATTCTGACCTGCTAGCATCTTCCCTCAATTTGATTAGAAGTTTCCATAATACAACTCGAACCTAATTCTGATAAATAAAAAAAAAAATCCTCTATGACATCACATTCACTGATATTTACACATGACCTCAAACTAAACAGGGAAAGAAAGTAATTTTATTTACTTTTACTTTGAATTTTTTTATTTTGTTCAACTTCCATATCTCTTAGGGCAATATAAATATCTTATTAATTCTGAAAATCTGGATTATCACAGCCATTCCCGATTTCTAGCATCAGAATTTGGAGATGGGAGGGACAACCTATATTTGGTGATCACCTATTGTCCACCAGGCATATCTAGATAAAAATCATGGAATATTGAGTGTAAAAGAGTGAAAGACTGAAACACTCAAGACCTTTAGGGATATTCATATTTCTGCTCCCTGGGGAGAGGGGATCTATTGTCAGCTGAAATTTTAATTCTAAAGACTTTCTTTTCTGAGAAAAGGAAATAGGAACAAAACAGAACACCACCGTCACCAAGCAGTGAAAACAGAGGCAGCTGGCCATGAAAACTCTTCTGAGAGCAAGAGGGTCTCAGTAATGGCAGTGTCAGCCTGTCTGGCTTTGTGCTCCACAGAGGTGGTGGGAGCCAGGAACAGGTGGGAGCTATGTCCCCTTCCGAGTTGAAGGTGGGGGAGCCCTGCCCTCCTGGGTGCAGCTGCAGTCATCCAGCCAGCTGTGGACCCAGGCATCCCTGTGCTCTCAGGCCACCTCTCTTCCACTACAGGCTCAGAAGTGCCTGCTCCTTCTGCCTGGCCTCTCCCTGTTCCCAGCCCCCATGCTGATTTTGGAGCTAAGTTGAGATTTTTGCAACCCAGCCAGGTGTGCATATGCTCAGGGCGGCATTGACACTCTAGCCCCCTGCTACCTTGGCCCCTTCTGGATTTTGGATGCCAAGGAGCACAGGAAGGAGGCCAAGAGGGAGCCGAGGGTGGCTCTGCACGGGCCTGAAGGTGACCCTCGGCATGAACAGCCTGGGTGCCAGTGGGCGCTGTGGATGGTAGGCTGGTGGTGGCAGGAGGTAGACAGGCTCCTGGCCTTCGGTGAAGCCCCACCTTCAAGCCAGGGACTGCCTGAAGGAAGGGGGCTGGACTGTCAGTTTCACAAACTGGAGTGAGAACTTATGGTGCTTTCTTGGGCCAGCTCGTGGCACCCATGGACCAATCAGCATACACTTCCTCCCCTCTGAAGCCCATAAAAAACCCTGGACTCAGCCAGACATGGGCAGACAACAGGATGATCTACCTGTGGATAGGAGCTACCCACTGTGTGTCTCCCCTCTGTTGAGGGTGCTGCACGGATGCTGGGATTACCTGCCTGTGGAAAGGAACTACCCATTTCGGGCCTCCTAAGAGTTGCACTGTCACTCAGTAAAGCACCTTTCACCTTGTTCACCCTCCAGTTGTCTGCAAACCTCATTCTTCCTGGATGTGGGACAAGAACTCGGGACCCCCCAAATGGTGTAAATGAAAAGAGCTGTAACACAAACAGGGCTAAAACACATCCCCTTCCCCAGCTCACCATGTTGACAGCAATGAGCAGGAGAGAAGAGCTGCAGCCTTTTGGTGAGCTGAGACCTAAGGGCTCCCTGAGCCAGGGCTGTGAGACCCTCTTTCAGACTCTGTGGTTCCTGGCATCTCCAAGTTCCTGGATGCCACTGCATTCCCTGACGCCAGTGGTGGAAACCACTTGTAGTATGTCTGGTTCAGCCACAGCCTCACATGGAGCAAGGACCTGGAGCTGCCCAGTCCACTGCAGCTGGCACACTTAGCTGTGCACAGTGGCTGGACCCCATGCTCACTCACACACCCCTCGCCACTCTGCCCCAAATCACCCTTGGCAGGCATGAGATCCAGCCCAGTAGCGGTAGTGTGAGCCAAGTGTAGCCTGCCAGGCTGAGTGGGCGGAATGAGCCCAGTGGACCTAAGCAAAACTCAGGCAAAGGTGCTACCGGCCGCAGAGGTTTCTAGCTGGTGAAGCAATACCCCAAGGATCCTGTGACGTCAGAACTTCCCATATACAAGCCCCCACATGCTGGGGCTGTGCAGTCTGTGTAGTGCCCAAAGGGTCTGGCTCTGGGCGATGGAACTGGCCAGGAAATGGCTCACTATGCTGTGTGTTCTGACATATCTAGCCCAGTAGCTACATAACTCCGCCAAGACTGCATGAGGTTAAGCATATCTTTCCCATGGAGAAAGCAAAATATACAGTAGGAAAACAAACAGCTCCTCAGAAGTATAGATAAATTAATTCAAAATTTGAATTATGAGAATACTACCAAGAGACTAAGTAAAATAGAGTGACTGTGTGGGGGAGATTGGTGGGGAATAAAACTATGATGGAGTAAAGAGAAGTTGATCAAAGAAAGTGTCTAATTTCAGCAAAGAAACCTTCCCTTCGGGCAGGGTTGGCACTCTTTCCTAGCCACACCACCAAGGGCCTTTTATTTTCTTTTTGTGTGAGACAAGGTCTTGCTCTGTCATGCAGGCTGTAGTGCAATGGCATGATCTTGGCTCACTGCAGCCTTGACCTCCCAGGCTCAGGGGATCCTCCCACCTCAGCCTCCTGCGTAGCTCAGATTACAGGCATGTGCCACCATGCCTGGCTAATTTTTGTATTTTTAGTAGAGATAGGGTTTTGCCATGTTGTCCAGGCTGGTCTCAAACTCCTGGGCTCAAGCAATCTTCCCACCTCAGCCTCCCAAACTGCTGGGATTACCGGCATGAGTCACTGCACTCAGCCACCATGGTTTATTTAGATAGTTTCTGCTCCTCAGTCTTTTTCAGTTGTTGTACCCACAACTTGCACTGTAGGGTAAATGCCAGCAAGGAGGTAGAAAAAACTGGGAGAAGGCCAGGCCTTCAAAAGAACAGGTAAGGTAGAGAATGAGAGTCAGTTGTGAGAATAAAAAGGAATAATTCACTGCAAGTTATTTTATGGAACAGAATACCCCTTCTCTCCTGCACAGAGCAACTGGCAATAAAGCATCAAATGCCCCACTGACAAAAAATCAAAGGGAGTCCTTTAAGGCATCAAATGGCTTCAGAGAAGGGACTTCTGTATTCTGCTATGGAACAATTATGGACATAGATAAAATGTAAA
Organism: Piliocolobus tephrosceles; assembly: GCF_002776525.5. NCBI lineage: Eukaryota > Metazoa > Chordata > Mammalia > Primates > Cercopithecidae > Piliocolobus > Piliocolobus tephrosceles. Next base: position 28,186,489 of record NC_045438.1, on the reverse strand, counting down.
GACTATCACAATATCAAAGTTAAAGAGGTAGAAGCTGAGAGGAGGAGGAAAAAATGAAGCTAAAGGGAAGAATGAGGACATAAATAGCTTCATCTTAAAGAGCACAGAGTCTATCATTTACACAGGAAGTAACGCTCTCAGTATATTAGGTTAAAAAATGAAGAATCTAAACATAGTAATGTACCTATATTGGAAAATTGCTGGGTGGGAAAATGTGATGTGATATTCTCTGAGTGAACTACATCTCCCTCATCATAGCAGTAATTAAACAGATAATGCTCCACTTAATTAAATACATGATAGCACAATAATATTACTAAGAGAGGTGGTAAAAGAAGGACTATTAGAAAGATTTAGAATGGTTGATCCTGGAGCTGTGAGCTTAGTTGAGAGAAAAGTTAGGTCAGGGGATTGTTACTTGCAATGATCAGCCTCTGATCATTTAAAAGAAATGAAAACAGGCATGCATCATGAATTTAGAAAAAGAAAGAAATTCAGAACCTCTTGTTGGTGTAAAGGATGAGGGTTGTTTCATTTCCAGACTCATTTTAGACCTATTTTCTTTATTATTTTAGAACAGATTTTATTGCAGGACTGATGTTCTATCTCCTCTTAGGTTCACTTTAATTAAAATATTTATGATTTTAATTAAATGATTAGATATGATTAGATTAGATATGATATGAAATTAATATGATTTCATATGATTAGATATGATTAGAAATTAATACAGACACCTCTGTTCCCATCATCCATACCTGGCAAATGTTAATGTTTTACTGTATATTTACAGATCTTTAAAATATGTACATTTGAATTGAGTTTTATAATGTTTCATTTATAGCTTCTCTTTCTAGTTAAATAACTGGCCTATAGTTTTCTTTGTAGTACTGTCTTCTGTAGGGTTTGCCATCAAGATTGTATCAACCTCATAAAATAAGCTGAGGAAATTTTTCTTCTTTTTTTATTCTTTGGAACAAATTGCATAATGGGTCCTTGACATATTTGAACACATTGTTATCTTGCTGTATTAACTACTGATTCAGTTTATTTAATGGTTATAGTTCTCAGGTGTACTATTTCTTTTTGAGTAAATTTTGCTCTAATCTTGTTGTTTACTTCACCTAAGTATTCAAATGTGTTTGAATAAAGTTGCTCATATACTCCAACATATCAATTTTTATTTTTCAATCTATACTGCATCTACAGTTATGATCCCCTTTTCATTCTTGAACCTATTCATTTGTGTTGTCTCTCTTTGTTTGCTTAATTGTTCTTGTCTTCTGTTTATTTGCTAGTTTATTCTAGGAATCAGCTTTCTGTCAACCCTGTCTAATGCTTTTCCTTAGGTCATTAATTTCTGCTTTTATTTTTATTTCTTTCTGTGTAGTTTTTTAAATACCTTGAGCAGAAACCTTAGATAATTAGTATCAGTTCTTATCCTTTCCTGATATCTGCATTCCAAACTACATTTTCCTGTTGGTAGCACTTTATTTGCACACACAAATTTTGAGGTAAAGTTTTATTTCCATTCTGTTATCAAATACTTTATAAATTTAAACTGTGTTTTTTCTCAAACCATGGATTACTTTGAAGTGTTTTTTATTTTAAAACATTTTTGTCAATTGTTTTACACCAATTTCTAATTGTATTGCATTATGATAAGAGAATGTAGTCTAGATGCTATTGGATCATTAGGATTTGCTGATACTTGCTTTGTGATCTAGGTTGTGGTCCTTTGGTTTTTTCATGAGTTACTTCATATAATGGGGCATGTAGAATTAATTATCTAGTTGATATAGAGTTCTATAAGGCCATTAAGTCATCTTGTTTAGGGTACTTGTAATATCTGTGTCTCTTTGCTTGACCTATCAATTTTTAAGAGCGATATGGTAAAAATCACTCCCTATTATACATATGAAAACGTTCTTATTCTGATATATTTATCTTTATTTATCCATAGGCTTTGTTATTATGACCTTGCAGGCTCATAATGTTTTACTCTTCCTTCTTCCTTTTATTCTATCATGATCACTTTCTTAATCCCTAATAACTCTTTTAAGAAATTAAAGTATTCTTGATTGCTATTAATAGTAGCATACCAGCTTTCTTCTGGTTAGAGTTTCCATAGTGTATCTTATCTCTCGTTTTCAGTCTTTCTTTTCCCTTAAGATTTGCGGTATTTGTGTAAGTCATATATAGACGAATGCCTTTGTTTCAGACATTTTAATCCAATATGAAAATCATTGTTACCTGTCAATTTTAATGTTTGCATTTATTATGAAGACAACTTGAAGCAGAGATAGTTAGTGCTCATCAAACTTCCTACGTGCCTCCTACTTTTCCAGGCCTCCCTTATAGTTAGCTTGGGGTACATGGCTACTTCTGGTCAACGACTTAGACCAGACGTGGTCCAGGCCACATGAGCCAATATGGTAGGGGCTTGCATGTCTCTTCCTTTTTTTCTCTTCCCTGCCTTGGAGGCTACATGGTATGGTGTCACTACAAGATAGATGTAAACAGTGGTATAACTCACATTGGGTTGTGATGTGAGACACAAACCTGAATTATGTCCATCATGTGAGATTTCAGGGGTTATTTCTTGAGGTAGCTGGTGATAATTACCCTGATTGTTGTATTTGGATTTAATTCCATTATGCTTTATATTTATGATTTGTTTTTGTTTTTCTATTTTTTTGCCTTTTACAGAACTGATTGAAAATTCTCCTCCCCTTCACACTTCTTTATTTTTCTCTCTCTATCTGCTTGTTTGGAATGTTTAGCTGTTTGTGATTATTAATTTACATCCACTTGGCTAGGCTATCGTACCCGGTTTTTGGTAAAACAGCAGTCTAGATGTTGCTGTGAATGTATTTTTTAGATGTGATTAACCTTTCAGTCAGTAGACTTTGAGTAAAGCAGGTCACCCTCCATGATGCTGGGGAGCCTCATCTAACAGTTGGAGGCCTTAAGAGGAATTACTGAGGACCCCTGAAGAAGAAGAAATTCTGCCTTCAAACTGCCTTTGGATTCAAGACAGTAATATTCACTATTCCCTGTATCCAGACGCCACAATCTCATGAGCCAATTGTTTGAAACATATATATATATATATGTGTGTGTGTATATATATATATATCTGTATATATATATATACTTCCAATTTGTTCTGTTTCTCTGGAGAACTCGAATACTGTCAATTTTATTTTTCTATAATTTTCTTCAATGTTTCATACATATTCTTAGTAAAAACTAAAGTTAATTAGCTTTTTACTTTCCTCCACAGAGTTCAAGAATCTTAAAAACTTTTATTAAATAATGACTACCTGCCCCATTTTCCATGTCATCAGTCTCTTGTGTTTTAGTTCCACTTTGTTTTTAATTCCACATGTTTAATAATTATTATCATTATGCTTTTCACAATGCTTACTTAGATTTGTACACAGTTTCTATCTTTTTGTTCACTTTTGCCCCTTTAATATCCAAGTTCTTTATATTTTGTTCACATATAATAAAAGTGAATTTTATTATAGTTCAGTGAATGAAGTGTATTTATAGCAAATGAAGTATATTTGTAGTATCTCAGTGCTTCTTATCAGTGTCTTTCCTCCTCACTGATCTGTCACTTAAGAGTAAAGTTTCAAAAGTCCTGTTTATTCCTTAGACACCTAACCCCATCGCAAGAAAAAGCTCTTTTTGAGGTTTCTGTGGAGTTCTTACTCTCCTTGTATTAGGAATGAACACTGGGAAATTTGCTATAAGAGAAGTTCATATATTTAAGAATATTCTCCTTTCGTATGATATTATTTTTTCTAGGCTTCTCCCCTTTTCTTCACTTTGTCTAAAGCTTACATCTTGCTTACACAGCACAGTTCTTTACTAACCTTCCCACTATCGTTTTTCTATGAAAAAAATGCATTATATCTAAACTCCCCTCCCTTTCTTCCGTATTTTATATTATTTTTCCTAGAAATGCCTACAAAAGGCCTGGTCAACGTTTTTTAGAATGATGGTTCCCAAGAAATATGGATAATTGTAGTAAGTGAAAGAACTTGAATTTGAAGAATAAAGAGGAAGACCACATTGCATGCTGGAGTTGAAGGCCAGTGTGATTGTAAACTGTATGTGTCACCTTGACTGGCTATGGGCACCTAGATTAAACGTTATTTCTGGGTGTGTCTGTGAGGGTGTTTCTGGATGAGAGTAAAAGAGATTGCCCTCCTCAATATGGTGGTTGTGCATCACCCAATCTCTTGAGGGCCTGAATAGAACAAAAAGCAAAGAAAGGAGGAATTCCTTCCCTTTTTTTCTGCCTTATAGATTGAGCTGGGACATCTCATCTCATTTTCTCTCTAGTTCTTGAACTGTGGTTTATACCATCAACTCTCCTGGCTCTCTGGCCTTTGGACTCGAAGTGAACTATATCCTGGGTCTGCAGCTCACAGCTGGGACTTTGCAGCCTCTACAATCATGTAAACCAATTCTTCATAATGAATCTCTTCTTTCCGTCTATCATCTAATCTATCTATTATCTATCTATCTATCTATCTATCTATCTATCTATCTATCTATCTATCTATCTAATGTCTCTCTATCATCTAGCAACCTATTATCTACCTATCCATCCATTCATCTATCTGTCACTTATCAATCCATGTATCTATTTATCCATCTCCTAATAGTTCTGTTTATTTGGAGAACCCTAATACAACCAGCATAAACTTTTCCCAATTTCTAATGAAGATATAACTAAACAAATTGAGAAAGGAAATTCAGGATTAGAAGATATTAAGGAACATTGTTGAGTGTATGTGTGTGTAAGAGAGACAGAGACAGAGAGAAATTTTACAAAATGACAGTGATTGCAAGGTGAAGAAGAGGATCAGAAGAAAGTGGAGAATTCCACTTGCCATGGGAAGTAAAAATGTCATTCTTCTTCTTTTTTTTTTTTGAATTCAGCATACCTAGAGAGGTTGAGGACTGCCTAAATTTTCCACATCAAAGTTAAACTAGGACATTCCATTGACTTGGAGAGAGGGAGGAAAGGAAGGAAAGAAGATAATGTTTCAAAACAGGTGGCGATTATGTGATAATTTTCCACCATCTTTAAGAATCTGAACTATGGAATTCATTCTACATTAATCTTATTTTATTTGTTTGTTTGTTGTTTGGATATACCTGATGGAAAAGCATAGCATCTAAGACATTTCCAGTGGAAATGGGCACAGGAGGACCTCGTTTCCTAGTACCACTGAGAGTGTGCTTATTGCCTCTGGTGGTCATTCCAAGGAGCCAACATCATAGAAAATCTATTCATTCACTGTGAGGATTAATATTCAGAGTCAACTTGATTGGATTGAAGGATGCAAAGCATTGTTCCTGGGTGTGTTACAATGGCCCACTTATTGAGTGACCTGAAAGGCTGCCAATTTTGAATGGGCTCTGCAACAGGTCCAGGCTGCTGTGCAAACTGCTCTGCCGCTTGGGCCATATGATCCAGCAGATCTAATGGTGTTTGAGGTGTCAGGGGCAGACAGGGATGCTGTTTGAAGCCTTTGGCGGGTTCCCATAGGTGAATCACAGTGGAGGTCTCTAGGATTTTGGAGCAAGGCCCTGCTATCCTCTGCAGATAACTACTCTCCATTTGAGAGACAGCTCTTGGCCTGTTACTGGGCTTTGGCAGAAACTGAACGTTTGACTGTAGATCATCAAGTCACCCTGCAACCTAAACTGCCTTTCATCAACTGGGTGCTTTCTGACTCATCTAGCCATAAAGTTGGGCTTACACAGCAGCCCTCCATTGGCAAATGTAAGTGGTATATACATGATCAGGCTCAAGCAGGTCCTAAAGGCACAAGTAAGTTGCGTGAGGAAGTGACTCAAATGCCCATGGCCTCCCCTCCGGCCACCCTGCCTTTTCTCCCCGAGCCTGCAATGATGGCCTCATGGGGAGTTCCCCATGATCAATTGACAGAGGAAGAGAAGACTGGGGCCTGGTTCACAGATGATTCTGCAAGATATGCAGGTAGCACCCAAAAGTGGACAGCTGCAGCACTACAGCCCCTTTCTAGGACATCCCTGAAGGATAGTGGCAAAGGGAAGTATTTCCAGTGGGCAGAACTTTGAGTAGTGCATCTGGTTGTGTACTTTGCTTGCAAGGAGAAATGGCAAGATGTGTAATTACATACTGTTTGTGTGCTGTAGCCAACAGTTTGGCTGGATGGTCAGGGACTTGGAAGAAGCATGATTAGAACATTGGTGGCAAAGAAATCTGGGGAAGAGGCATGTGGATGGACCTCTCTGAGTGGTCAAAAACTGTGAAGATGTTTGTATCCTATGTGAGTGCTCACCAACGGGTGACCTCAGCTGAGGAGGATTTTAATAATCAAGTGGGTAGGATGACTCTTTCTGTGGACACCACTCAGCCTCTTTCCCCAGCCACCCTGTCATCGCTCAATGGGCTCATGAACAAAGTGGCTATGGTGGCAGGAATGGAGGTTATGCATAGGCTTAGCAACATGGACTGACCTGGCTGTAGCCAAAGCTGAGTGCCCAATTTGCCAGCAGCAGAAACCAACACTGAGCCCTCCATCTGGCATCATTCCTCAGGGTGATCAGCTAGCTACTTGGTGGCAGGTTGATTATATCGGACCTCTTCCATCATGGAAAGGCAGAGGTTTATCCTCACTGGAACAGACACTTATTCTGGACATGGGTTTGCCCATCCTATATCCAATGTTTCTGCCAAGAATACCATCCATGAACTCACAGAATGCCTTATCCACTGAAATGGTATTCCACACAGCATTGCCTCTAACCAAGGCACTCACTTTACAGCTAAAGAAGTGTAGCATTGGGCTCACGCTCATGGAATTCACTGGTCTTACCATGTTTCCCATCTTCCTGAAGCAGCTGTATTGACAGAATGGTGGAATGGCCTTTTGAAGTCATAATTACAATGCCAACTAGGTGACAATACTTTGCCGGACTGGGGTAAAGTTCTGCAGAAGGTTGTGTATGCCTTGAATCAGTGTCCAAAATACAGTACTGTTTCTTCCACAGCCAGGGTTCATAGGTCCTGGAATGAAGGGGTGGAAGTGGAAGTGGCACCACTCACCATTACCCCAAGTGACCCACTAACAAAATTTTTGCTTCCTGTTCCCACAACATTATGTTCTGCTGGCCTAGACATCTTAGTTCCAGAGGGAAGAATGCTGTCACCAGGAGATACAACAATGATTCCATTAAACTGGAAGTTAAGATTGCCACTTGGCCAACTGGGACCTTCCTACCTCCATGTCAACAGGCTAAGAAGGGAGTTACAGTGTTGGTTGGCAATTGACCCAGAATATCAAGGTGAAATCAGTCTACTATTCCACAATGGAGGTAAGGAAGAGCATGCGTGGAATACAAGAGATCCCAAGGGACATCTCTTAATATTACCATCCCTTGTGATTAAGGTCAACGGGAAACTACAACAACCCAATCTAGACAGGACTACAAATGGCACAGACCCTTCCAGAATAAAGGTTTGGGTCACCCAACCAGGTAAAAAAACCATGACCCGCTGAGTGCTTGCAGAAGGCAAAGGGAATACATAATGGGTAGTAGAAGAAGGTAGTCATCAATACCAGCTGTGACCACATGGCCAGTAGCAGAAATGAAGACTGTAATTGTCATGAATCTTTCCTCCTTATTCTGCTAAGAATATATTTGTGCATGTATACACTTGTACTAGGAAAATATCTTCATTTGCTTTCTTTTTCCTTTATCACATGACATAAAATTTATTGACTTCATATCAGCATTTAAGTGTTGTTAACTTTATGTAACAGCATTTAGGTTAAGGATTAGTATGCATCTGATTGTACAAGGGATAGCTGTATTCTGTTAGGTATAATTATGACATTATTATTGTCTTTATTTGGAGATTATGTTTGATTTCAGGAGATGTGTATGGTTTCAAGTTGACAAGGGGTGGACTTGTGATGATTAATATTGAGTATCAGCTTGATTGGATTGAAGGATGCAAAGTACTGTTCCTGGGTGTCTCTGTGAGAGTGTTGCCAAAGGAGACTAAAATTTGAGTTACTGGACTGGAAAAGGCAGACCCACCCTCAATGTGGGTGGGCACCATCTAATCAGCTGCCAGTATGGTTAGAATAAAAGCAGGCAGGAGAAAGTGGAAAGAGCAGATCTTCTGACTCTTCCAGCCTTCATCTTTCACCCGTGCTGGGTGCTTCCTGCCCTCAGACATCACGTTCCAAGTTCTTCAGCTTTTGGACTCCTGGACTTACACCAGTGGTTTGCCAGGGGCTCTCAGGCCTTCAGCCACAGACTGAAGGCTGCACTGTCAGCTTCCCTACTTTTGAGGTTTTGGGACTCGGACTGGCTTCCCTGCTCCTCAGCTTGCAGACGGCCTATTGTGGGACTTCATCTTGTGATGGTGTGAGTCAATATTCCTTAATAAACTCCCCCTATATATACATCTATCCTATTAATTCTGTCCTTCTAGAGAACCCTAATACATTCATCAATCTTAACAATCTGATCTGGTAGATAATGTAGGCTTTGAGTTTATCTATGACCTGGAAATGTTTTAAAAACATCTAATTCTCTGTTATTTTAGAGTCTTATAGGATCAAAGCCACTAAGATTAGAAAAAATTACTGGATGTCCATATTCCATTTTGATTCCATTTTATGAGTGACGTATCTCCTTTCTCCTTTTCCTTGCACCCTCTAGAGAACAAAATGAGATATTTTCTTGGAGATTATATGTAGGAAAACAAATGCTTTACAGTACTTTCCTCACCCAACATCAAAAAAGAAAAACAGTATTTGTTATTTCATGATGTCTAAGTTCTTAAAATAATATTTCATTCTGATATCTAAAGAAACTATTTATGCAAGACAAGTAGCTATTACTCTTTACAAAATAATAGTGCACTACAAACAAATCATATTAGCTGTCTCCTGCTTATAAAGGATCCACTTCCTTCTCATTCATATTTTCCTTTTAATGTGATTCTTGATTGTCTATGTGTGTTTATATATAGGAAGACAAGTAAATTTTTAAAAAATCAAAGTTGATTTTAAACTATTGTCTTAATTATGCTTGGATGTTATTTCTATCATTTCTTTGTTTCTTTTCTTATGGTATTTTCAATGCTTTTCTTCTTCTCAAATTATCTGACCTCCATTTTCTTCATAGTGGTTATTGGTTGCTTTTTTACTTGACCTTTTCCTTTTCTCCTGCAAATGTTTAATTTGTTTCTTTGTTTTTCTTTTTAAGTTATTGAAAACATTCTTCCTTCTTTATAGGGCTAGACGCAAATGGGTAGAGGACTCTTCTATATTGTTATGCTTTGAACTCTTGTAAACTTAATAATACACTTAATCTCATTCTTCTCTGTTGATCTATAGCTTACATATCAGATCTTATATTTATGGGATGTTAGTCCTGTCTAGATAATTGCTCAACTTAATGTTTTTCAAATATATTTATTTTCCAGCAAAATAGAACTATATTATATTGATCTATTAAAACTAAAATTTTATTTATTCTGCTTATGAAAAACATTCCAATAAAATTTCTGGGACAGATCATCTTTTTCTTTTCTGATAGTCGTTTAATGAATCAGTGATTCTCTATAGCACTTATTTTGTAATTTTTGAGACATTTAATTATTTTTAAATGACTGTGGAAAGAGAGAAGGAATAATGGTAACTGCGAACATGATGTAATGCACTACAACTCACCATCACTCTGTGTTTGAGGTTGGTTAGCCTACCATGCATTATCATGGGTGGTAAGAAGTAAGTGCACACTTCATGTTGGTAAAAAATGATTTTTCCTAAAGGTATTAAATTAGGGTGACATTAAACAACTCCTTAACATAAAATGTTACAATAAATTTATAAGGATGAAGCAATTACTATAGCAAATTTTTATTGGTATAAAAGATTATGAATAGGCATAAAAGGTGTCAGTTATAATGAAAAAATTCACTCATTCATTCGTAAGTGCCTACTATTTGCCAGGCACCATTTTAGGTGCTGAAAATAATCATACAATAAAATAGGTGAAATGAAAATGGTGAACTTGGAAATTAGGGTCTTTAAAATAGAAAATTATCTATCAGAAGATGGATAAAAATTTAGTTTAGATCTGCAAAGTAAATTCATTTTGAAAGGATAACTGAACACAGAAACACTTCTGCAATGATCATGCCACTATATTGAATAAGAAGTAAACAGAACATACATCATCAGTAGAGCTCATTCAAGAGAAACCAAAAACAGTACTAATTGCTCATAGAATGTGATGTTTCATTATGACCACAAAATGAACCTGCTAAGCCTGTGGTATCTCTAATATCCCTGAAATCCTAGAAAGCATTTTTGCCCAACACTGGAACAAAGAAAATATTGATCAGTTTCTTTAACACCATTGCTTATGTGTATTTCACTCATAGTCAATGTCCAATCAGGTTTCCCCCCCAAAAAAGTCTCATGTGTTTGGTAGGTTCTATGTGAAGCAAAATAAATAAATGATGGTTCTAAACATTTTATTCAGGAAGATTCCTATGAGATTTTTTTAAACCTGAAATAGTACTACCAACTTATACTTCAATACAATGTATTGTGCAACAATACAAAATTTCATACGTAACCAACTTGTGTGTGATTATATGCAATTTTTTTTTTTTTTACCTAATGATATTTGAGACAATGGGGATAAAATTCCCTATCCAGAGTGTTCTCTTTGCCTCTTTTATTTTGTGAGTTGGTAGCACAAACTTGCTTGGTGTCTGTGATAATTTTAAGACCCTAACAGTGGTAGTGGGTGACCGACAAAAGAGTTCTGCTATAATTATAGCATACTGAGAATTTATTTTAGGCAAATTTTAAAAGAGGTCTTCAAAAATAACCCAAACCAAATATGCCACTTTACTGGGATTTTCTAGACTGGCTTACATTTGACAAATTCAAAAAGGTTGACTTCCATTCCCAGCACATGTGCTATTTGTTTCTTACCAGTTTCGTAGCTTCATGTGCAAGATCTTTGGCTTCTTTGGCAACTTTCTCAGCTTCATCAATATAGTCCTTAATATTGCTGTAAGCATTGAAGGCTGCAGTGGCATTGAAGGAGATGTTTTTAGCTTCATCAAGGATTCTGGTGGGATGATTCAGAAAAAGAATGTCAGGGCACTCAATGGTACTCAAGTGAAGAATGTCCTAATTATTAAGAAATCTGGCTTCCAAATGATCATGGCCAATATATCTATGACAATTCCAAATCATAGTGAAGTATCTCCTTATTATATTGTCTTGTAGTTTTCTACAACCTAAACTTATATTTCTAAATAATTCAACTATGAAATACTACCAACATATCTTAAATACCCATAGCATCCTCCAAAAGTCTCTGCAACCATGTGCTGTAGCAGGTGTGTGATATGAGACAATTCTTTATTTGTGAAGCATGCTGTGAGATTCAGAGCACTTCTACTACTGGAATTAATTTCACAAAATCTTTCTGGGGTGGGTGCACTTCCCAGAGGAGACCAAATGAATTTCAGAAGATTAAATGGCCTGTTTCAGGCCAAATGACCAATACGTCCCCAAGTAAGGACTTAGAACTTGGGTCTGATGATATCTAGCTTTGTGTTTCATCTATCACCCACCCTTCATTATAAAGTGGCAAAAGTTTGACATAAAATAAAATGATAATGCATATATTGTCCAAGGTCTTCAAATATTAGTATATTTTCTTTGTAACAGTAAGTATTCAGTATGAGAAAAAAGCCTTGCATGTGATGTAGATTTATTTGGGCAAATTATTCTTGGGGCTAATAGCACCTCTATTAATTATGACAATCTCAAAATTGTGGGAGAAGCATTATCAGTTATACACAGAAGGCTGTTTGTAAGTCAAATATACTTTCCTCTTTACTCTCCCTCCTATGACCTATGTAATAATCCCAGCTAGAATAAGCTGCTATTTTACAGTAGAAAATGTAATATCTCCCTGGAGCTTAAAAGAGAAAAAAAAGACTTAAAGCCTATGTATGGGACCACATTTTCAAAAGTCACTCTTTTAACAGTAAATTGTTTTGATTGCATTAGAAACATAAAACTGAAATTTGAAACAGAATGTGTTTTTATATGTTATTTAAAATGCTAATAAGGCAACCACTGTGCTTTCTAATAAAGAACAGAAAATAATTTTTTCTAAGTGTAGCCTAGGGCTCTGTTCACTTCATACTAAGCCGTATTTGAATCTACTTGTAACTCAGACTTTGATGCTGTTCTAGCAGAGCTTTGCCCAGAACCTCCTAATTAAGCCTGTCCACAGAAAAGCCATATAGCTAGTGTGTTCATAGTTAACAGAAATCAGGATTTGAAAATGATTCTGTACCATTTATGCTAGTCAAAACCTTTGGACAAGTATCAAAATACACAAACATTTCCAACAACAAATGACATACCCATCAAGGACAGCAGATGAGTCATTCAACTGAGCTGCATGGCTCTCAGCCTGGGACACCTTCTCGGCAAGCTTCCTGTTCTTTATTTCTTGGGAGAGGTCATCTATTTTGTTGTTAAGCTCCTCAGACATAGGTGGCAATTTAGTTTGGATGTCTTCAACATACTGATTTGTAGAGAAGAGGGCATTTTAAGCAAGTGAATTCAAGCCTCCTCTCTTTTACTAATTTCTCTATGAGATGTAACTACACGTTTGTTTGTTTGTTTATTTATTTATTGAGACAGAGTCTTGCTCTGTCGCCCAGGCTGGAGTGCAGTAGTGTGATTTCAGCTCACTGCAACCTCTGCCTCCCAGGTTCAAGCAATTCTCCTGCCTCAGCCTCCTGAGTAGCTGGGATTACAGGCGCCCGCCACCAGGCCCAGCTAATTTTTTGAAAGTTTAGTAGAGACGGAGTTTCACCGTATTGCCCAGGCTGATTTTGAACTCCCGAGCTCAGGCAATCTACCCGCCTCGGCCTCCCGAAGTGCTGGAATTACAGGCTTGAGCCACCGTACCTGGCCCAAATGTTCAGTTTTTAAATGAAACTTCAAACTTACTAACATAGCGAAAAGAATAGAGAATTAAAGTCATTATTTAATAAAATAGACTAAGAAATATAAGAAACCAACTTACACCAAGAAAAGCCTATCTATTTAAACAATGCCACTTCATAGGTATACATATCATTAGGATCTCTTAGGCCATTTGCATTTCTATGACCACATATCACTCTATGTAATGCATTATACATTACATGTTAAAAGCCTGTTTGTAAATTTACATTTCTCTTTTAACTAATGTTATATAAATATTGAAGCAGATTGTAAGTGCTGCTCTAGGAACAAGAAATGTCCTTCATCGCTGGGGACAAAAACAGATTTGTGTGAATGTGTGAGGACCCTCACACAAACACTCATGTCCACTGAGAGAACAAAGTGATATTCCAGTTGCCACCAATAGATAGGCATGGTCACAGCAGAATAATGCAAAAATAATTTTATCTCTACAGGAAAACAAATACTAGTATTTGCTTATATTACTGAGCTTTCTCATAGGCTCCCATTTACTCATTACCATCTCTCTTTTGAGTTCTACCAAATACTCACGTCTATGATGGAGTTGATTTCATCTGCAAGACGGTTGGCTTCATCGAGTATGTCATTGCCCTCTTTTAAAGTGTTCTCAATTTGTCGTTTCCCACTTTCAACAGCCTCCTTCTTTTTCTGTAGACCATTACGAACAAGACATCAAAACTGCGTTTTTGTAAAATCCTACCTACCCCTGTATTCCAGACTTTCCTGAGCTGTTTGAATAAAAGCTTGGCAAAAAAGGTACATCATGTTGACAATGTGGCTAGATGAGAATAATATAAACTACTTAGCCAGTCCTTCAACAGTTCTTCTATGTAGAGGCTTGTACAGGTTATTTCTCCTTCTCATTGTGAGAAAGTCATCCAAGCAAAGAAAAGTTATGCGATACTAGTTGAGGAATTAAAACTACTTTAAAAGAAAGATGGAGTATCCATTTCTAACTAAAATATAAGTGCTGAATAGTTACATTGGTACTACATATTGAATTCTAGAATCTATATACAAATGAGTACTTTGTGAGCACAAACATAAGCAGATGTATTCAATGGGAGTTCTGTGAAATTTGAAGTGAGATTTTTAAGGAAACTTAGGGAAAGTACTCTTTAAGAAATAGAGAAACTATCACATGGAAGAATCAACCTAATGGACTGTTTCATGGCAGAATAGATTATAATTTTTCTTTGGGACATATAGCTTGTCTCGAAATTACATGAAACTCAATCCTGGCCTGGAAGAGTAAAATTAATGAGAGACAAATATTGCTATTTCTCCATTTGGGGCATATTTTTTACTTATTTTGTTCTTTATACTTCTGATTCATTCCTATGCCTGAAATCACCATTCTACCTACAGATTTAACTGCATCAATTATAATTTTAAGCTTTGACCACTAATAGGCTTTTTTAAATAGACAATAATGCTAATTTATTTAGATCTCAATATGTACCAGACAGTTTATAAGCATTTTGTTATCCCAACTCTTTGGATCCTATGTTGATCACTTTTTACATGTGTGGAAAATCGAAAAAGTAAAGGGCAGTGGTCTGAATGTTTCTGTCCCCCGATAATTAATATGTTGAAATCCTCATCCTCAAGGTGATAGGATTAGGAAGTGGTGCCCTTGGAGGTGACCAGGTCATGAAGCAGAGACTTCATAAATAGGATTACTGTCCTTATAAACAAGACCTGAAGGAGCTTGTTCATCCTTTCACCATGTGAGGACACAGTGAAAATGGTGTCTGTGAACCAGAAAGTGGTCCCTCATCACACATCAAATCTGCCAATACTTTGATCTTGGATTTCCCAGCCTTCAGAACCATAGGAAATAAATTTTGATTGCATATAAGTCACTCAGTATTTGGTCTCTTGCTATAGCAGCTTAAATGAACTAAGACATTAAATGATTTCCTTAAGGTAAAATAGTACAGTGTGGTTAAGATTTAAACCCCTGTCTACTTAACGATAGATCCTGGGTCCTGGACTATGAAAATACTATCTCATCTATTATAGAAATCACACTTTTAAAATTTGCACTGGGCTGGTGCTAATTTCATACCCTTCTTTCCTCACTTTCACCAACCAATTCAGTATGTTGCCAGGTACATACATCTAGTTCCTGCCTCGAAGCCTTTGCACTTGCAGATCTTCCCACTATGTGCTCTTCCTGCTCTTTGACTTGTTTCCTCCCTCCATTTTGGTAACAGCCACTCCTCTGATTACCTATCTAAAATAGCAGCCATCCTTGTCTCAGTCCATCTCTATATACTAGGGCACAGTGATTAAAAGCTACATCCCAGTGACAGCCCTCCTGGTTTGGGATCCCAGCTCTGCTCACTCCTAAGCTATGAAACTTTAAGGAAGTAATTTAGCTTCATATAAAATGTTTAGTCCCTCCCTACCCAATGTGCAGCCCATTCACCAGCAGCATCAGCGTCACCTGGAAGCTCATTAGAAATGCATCATCTCGATCTGTTCTTAGGAACTACTGACTTAGAATCTGAATTTTAACAAGAACCCCATGAGATTGATAGACATTGTAAAATTAGGGAAGAATTAGCTTGAAACACTGCCTGGCACACAGTAACACTGTAATTTTAATTATTATAATTACCTTACTTTGTTCTTAGAACTCATTTATCTGAATTATATTCTATAGAGTGGTCGAAAACTATAGAAACATAGATAATATTATTTTCTTTTTTATATAGATTGATTCATCTTGATTACTTTTGCCAGGAGTTGCTAAAAACAAAGATTATGAAATAAAGATCAGAAATACCAACGCATCACAGATACATGTACAGGGACTAGCAGAAAGACATAGCCTGTTGAACTATACATTGTTAATGAAGGACAACACATTGAATGTATTATGCAATATCATGCAACATACCATGTATTACATATCAATAAACAATTTATGTATATCAGCCCATGCATCCAGACGTTATGGTCATATCTTATACTTGTTTATTGGTTTAGTGACTGTCTCCTGCACTGTAATACAAATTCCATAAAGACAGTCTTATGTACCACTATCTCTAGTACCTAGATGAGTTTCCTCAATAAATGTTTTTTAGTAAATAAATGAAAATGGGTCAGGCATGGTGGCTCATGCCTGTTATCTCAGCACTTTGGAAGGCCGAGGCAGACGGATCACCTGAGGTCAGGAGTCCGAGACCAGCCTGGCCAACATGGTGAAACCTTGTCTCCACTAAAAATACCAAATTATCTGGCTGTGGTGGTGCATGCCTGTAGTCCCAGCTACTTGGGAGGCTGAGGCAGAATTGCTTGACCTGGGAAGCGGAGGTTAAAGTGAGCCGAGATTGCACCATTGCAATCCAGCCTGGGTGACAAGAGCAAAACTCTGTCTACAAAAAAAAAAAAAGAAAGAAAGAAAGAAAGAAAAAAGAACATGGAGTCAATTCCTGGGACTTGTGCTGGTGACACTTGGCTCATTCAGCTACTCCCATCATTAATTCAGGGGAAGTAGTGATATGTCATTCACTCTTCACAGACAACAAATGTAGGAACAGTCCCAATGTCCCTGATTACAATGTCCCTGATTACAAGTCATATCTTATCTTCCAAGGGTCTAACATTCTTTTACACAACTGCCAATTTTAGCCCTTAGCTTTTGTATGAACTGAGTTAAAGTATAGCATGTACAGAAACACAAGAATATTTTACAACGTGGCTTGCTCGAATTAATGGATCGAGGTAATTTAAAATGCTGTGCCACTGGAAATGGAGAATATTTCCACACGTGTTAATTGAAGAGCTATATATATTTTGATTTCAATAAAGTAGTGACTTAGAATCTTTTGTAAAAGCTCTAATTGAGTCACTTTAGGGAGTTAAGTGTCATGCAAAGATCAAAATGTGCTTCTTATCATACTCAATCAGAAATGATGATCAAGAGGTTAAATACTTTTTTTTTTTTTTTTTTTTGAGATGGAATCTCGCTCTGTTGCCTAGGCTGGAATGCAGTGGTGTGATCTCGGCTCACTGCAAGTTCCGCCTCCCACTTCCCGGGTTCACGCCATTCTCCTGGGCACCTGCCACCACACCCAGCTAATTTTTTTTTTTTTTTTTCTATTTTCAGTAGAGATGGGATCTCACCATGTTAGCCAGGATGGTCTCAATCTCCTGACCTCGTGATCCACCTGTCTCGGCCTCCCAAAGTGCTGGGATGAGGTTAAAGAAATTTTGGAGGTGTCTTATTTTCGGATTAGATACTGATGGGTTCCAGCTTTGAACCAAGGAAAGATGGAAATTGGGAGCTCACAAATATTGATAAAAGTATAGAGTATTTGGGTTTGTTTTATGCACTTTATTTACTGAAAAGAAATCTGTTTTGCCTTTGCTAGATACTGTTCTAGCATTTGGGGATGAAGTGAGGAAGAACACGTGTTCCTCATGGCTTGTCTGGAGGAGAGATAAAATGAATGAGTAAACTAATGTATAATATATTCTTAAAGAAAGATTAGATGAGCACAATAAAAACAAAGAGAGGGACAGATAGAAAATGATGTAGCATATAAAATACCTAATATAGGAAACCTAGAGTATTTAAGAAACAGAAAGAAGGCCTACATATAGGGAGAATTATTCTGCAAAAAGTATAGCATAAGTATAATTGCTCAATGATTCTGTTTGGATATGAAGGTTGATTATATTTCTACTTTTAACTTGTAATCAATTATATCTTAATTTATTCCAGAGCTTGGAAAATTGAACACTTTCTTTTTCTTTCTTTCTTTCTTTTTTTTGTGGTGTGTTGGTGTGGTAGATTCTTCAGGAACCTGCAAAAGCTTTCTTACTGTCTATTCTTGTTTTCTTTTCTTTCTTTCTTTCTTTCTTTCTTTCTTTTTTTTTTTTTTTGAGACAGAGTCTCACTGTCATCCAGGCTGGAGTTCAGTGGCATGATCACAGCTCATTGCAGGCTCAAACTACTGGGCTCAAGCAATCCTCCCACCTCAGCCTCCAAGTAGCTGGGACCACAGGCATGCACCACCATGCCTGACTAATTTTTGCATTTTTCTATAGAGATAGGGTGTCACCATGTTGTCCAGGCTGGCCTGTGTAATCTTTATGTAGCAACTTACTCTTTACTTGATCCACACTGCCTTCTTTGGCAAGGTTATAATGGTAGATTTGGGGATAGACTGTTCAATACATGTTCTTTTGCTTCACTGAATTATTCATCTTCTCTCCTGCCCATGAGGTCCCCAGTTCCCTCAGCCCTCTCTCCATTGCTGGAAATGCCTTTCCAACTCCATCACCATCTAGTAGCCTTTTATGATCTGGCTCCAAATTCCAGAGCCTTCTCTGGAGCCAGACTTTTACGTAGCTTTTGAAAGTTTTTCTGCTATACTGAAAACATCTTAAGATCACCTTACACTTCCAAAGCTCTGGCTGGGGTTCCTGCTGCTCTGTCTTTCTTCCAATTCCTCTCCACTTCTGCTATGATGCTGTCATATTTGTGAAACTTTTGCTGAATCTCCCAGTCAATATTATCATAGTATTACGTAGAGTGAAAGGTTAACATGTCTGAATTTTTCAGAAGATTCTAAGTTCTTTGAGGCCAGGAATCATTTCTATTCAACCTCAAATACCCTGGTTACTGACAGTACCTTGATATGGTAGGTACTTGACAGACATTTAGATAAATATTATCTCAGCCTACTTTTCTAGCCTAATATCACACGATTTTCCAATACAAAAGCATTTCTTCAGTTTAAGTGAACCACTCAAATTCTGCAATATTTTATTTTAACCCATAACTGCAATATTTCAATCACTTCCTATAGCTGTCAGGATAAAAACCAATTACTTAGATTAGTCTCACAATGCAATTCTCTTAGAACTGAAGGTCTGCACTCTGCCTATCTTCTCTGTCTTTCTATCCCTTCAGTCGTTCACATGCAGTCTTCTTTCCAAGCCTGTCAAACCACTGAACTTTCCCCCAAAATGTCCTTTTCTTTCCTCCATGCCTTTGTATATGTTTTTCCCAGCTTCCAGAATGTTCTTCTCTTTCTTCTTCTGTGGCCCAGTACTTAACCTTTAGGATCTAGCACAAGTGTCAGGGCCTCTACAAAGATCTTCCTAAACTCAGGGTTGACTTAGACTCCCTCCTTTGCTTACCCCTGTGACAATTATGGTACTGTATGGAGTGGTTTGCTTATGTGTACCTCCCACTAAATACTAAATACAAGTTACTTGAAGTAATCAGAGATGGTGTTTTATTGTTTATACCAGTGGTTCTCAACCTTGAGGCTGCATCTGAGTCACTGGAGGGATTTTTAAAACACAGATTTCTGGGCCCCATTCTCAGAGTTTCTGAGTTGATCATTTGGGGATGGGGTCCGAGAATTCATCTTTTTGAGAAGTTTCTAGGTTACACCGAGGCTGCTGCTCTGAGGGGCCTCATCATTGACACAATCAATTTTGGTGTCTAGCATGCTTCCTGAATGAATTAGAGGCTTGATAAAATTTTTAAAAAGAAAATTACATACCACCTTAAAATAAATAAAAAGTGTTTGAGTTGGGTCTTCATTATATCACCTTCATTGTGGGCACAGCCATAAGAGAGTTATTTATTTAAAATGCAGCTTATTATTCTATCAAAGAGATGTAATGCACCAGTTTTCTTCAACCTGTATAGGCATCAGATTAGCCCAGGGAGAGTGTTAGAATACAGACATGGGGCCACATCCCAGACCAGCCTACATAGACTCTCTGGGTAGGAGCCCGTGAAACCTGCTGGCTTAACAAACACTCCACGTGATTTTCAGCCATTTTGGCAGCAACCATGGTAATTTAAGCAACCATAAATAATCTAGGCCTTATTCATATTAATTCAATTAGTTTATCTATTTTATCCAGTAACTTTTTAACAAGCCTTTAGTTAAGCGTGGCACATAAAATGAAAATCCAAAAAGGACCACTTAGAATTTCGATACTGACTATACATAAGCTCCAGGCATTTGTAGGAGTGCCCAAGAATGATGACTTCCGGTTTTAAACATCACTAAAAGAAACGAATAGCTAAAGGTACTATTGACTGTGCCATATAACTCTTCTTGAAATATTTCTCAAATTCTTACTGTGCTTTCCACACAGGTAATTTTCATTTCTCAAACTGTTGCCATAAAATAGAGAGGTGCACCTTCGGGTAAGTCACACGGCTGGTGTGTCACTGAGCAGGGCGAATCATGCTGGATCCTGTGATAGGACAGTGGCCCAGCATCCTGCCTCACAGGAGGGAGCTTTTCCTGGAATACTGCTAGCGTATCAGTAGACTCCAAATTAGTTAGGATTAGGTGCCTCAGTTAAGAAAAAAAGTAAGCCTCTTCAGTCTTCTACCAGAATGACAAGGCTGAGTCCCAGAAGAGGGACCCAGAAATAAAATATATTTTAAAAAATGTAATTCATCCTCTTACTACTTAAT
Source organism: Piliocolobus tephrosceles (assembly GCF_002776525.5). Taxonomy (NCBI): domain Eukaryota; kingdom Metazoa; phylum Chordata; class Mammalia; order Primates; family Cercopithecidae; genus Piliocolobus; species Piliocolobus tephrosceles. Next base: position 28,165,915 of record NC_045438.1, on the reverse strand, counting down.
CCAAAGGAAAATGAAATAAATAGATTTTAAAAATCCTGGTTCATTTTATTCAATTGTTACTGTCATTCGGCAAATATTTCTACATACATACTATATGCCCGGGGGTGCTGAGTTACTGTTGTAGGTGAAATGATGTGTTAGAAGACGTATAGGTCTGCTGCTGTTTTCTGACCTGCCGGAGTCGGATACTTTGGAAACAGTAAAGGCAAATTTGTCGCTGGGGAGAAAGTTGTTGTTGTTTAAATATTAATATCAAATGCAGGTTTCTGCTGTTATATGTGCTGAATTTACTCTTAGGAAAAGTGATTATTTACTATGTTATGATTAAGAAAGAAAATGAAAAGAAGAAGAAAATAATAATGGAGGAATCTGTTTTAGTTCTAGTTCCATCAGCACTCTTAAAAAGATAGAGGCTGCCCATAATTTCTTGAGTTGAGAAATAACTGTTATCTGTGTGGAAAAGGAGGAGAAAATAACCCAGACCTGATCTGTTCCTATTAGTCCCTTTTAAAAGATCATTTACATAGAACACAGTGCACAGAAAAAGGGGAACCAAATGTTTTCCAAGCTCTAGTCTCAATTCCTTGAGCTATTTGTCATGTGCTTAGATTGAATTTGCAAGTGTAGGGAACTTCTATGATCTTTGGCAGCAAGATCTTTGAACAAGGTCTGTGAATTAGTTTGGGAAAGCTGCAAAATAATATGATATGAATATTTGAAGATACCCCGCCTGCTATAGTATAATGCACTCATTGTAGATTTGGGGAACCAATGCTTACAGATGTTCATTGACTTGCCCAATTTGTATGTCTAGTTAAGTGGCACAGTTGTCACTGAGACCAAGGTCGCCTGACTCCCTGTAAAGAACTTCTTCCACTGTATCACAGGGTTCTTAAATATCTTCAACAGTTTAATTTATCAAAATTTTATTTGATATTTTGAGCAATGGTAACTGGTCATTAAAAACAAAACAAAAAAAGTCATTTCTTGTTCTGTTTCTTAGAAGTTCCCTTTCAGAGTTGTCACTTTTGATCTTTATAAATGTGCATCAAGTAGAATAGTCCAGCCATGTTCAACACTGCCCCCACAGTCCCCAGCCTTCTGAGATTAAGACAAAAGTGCTCCTAAGACTCACCTCCAACGCAGTCATGTTTTTCTGGTTTACTGCAAATAAACGATTAGCTTCTCTGATTTTATTCGTGGCTTCTCTCAACAGGTCCCAAGCATCATCAACTTTGTTTTTGTAGTCTGCCAGTTTTTCTCGGAGATCCTTCTCCATTTCTTCATTTTTTCCCCGGGACTCTCCAAACAGCTTTTTCACTTTTTTCAGAAGGCCTTCTGCAGCTCTGCAACCACCCCCAGCCCAATGATAGACAATGAGCTCATGTCACTGCCTTAGGGTTTATTGGTATTAAACCACATTACAAAGAGATACTAACATGAAAAGAATGAGAAAATAAGAAAACATGTAAAATAGATTCACTTGTGCTAAATCAAGTTGAAAACTGGTACTTGAGACCATTTATAATTAATTAAAATAAAAGCAAAATGTATTTTTTTAAAAATTCTTTTAAATTTGTAAGTAAAATGACATTTTGAATCAGAAGGGGTCTCATGTCATTCTGGGAATCTGATTGATGAAATGAGTTTTATGAGTTTTATGACTCAGTTCACATACCAAAATCAAACAGTCCACCTCTTTCATCATACTGAGACCTGTTCTCTATTACTTTGAATGTAATGATGAATATTGGTATGTTTGCTTAGAAACTGTGAACAGAATTCTAGGTCATTGTCATGCTAGTAGAATAGCATGATTTTAATCTATGTTTCTTTTTCTTCCAACTGACTGATCTGGAAGTTTTTCTGGGTTTAACTTACCTAGTTTTTCTAAAGTAATAATTTCCAAGTCATTCAGAAACTCTAAATACTTGAAAGACAGTAATTCTCAAACTAACGTGCCTCATAATCCCCTGAAGGGCTTGTTAATACATGGTTTGCTGGGTACTATCCCCAAAGTTTCTGATTCAGGAGGTCTGGGATGGGGTCTGACAACCTGTATTTTTAACAAGTTCTCTGGTGTGCTGATATTGCTGGCTTAGTATAAATTATTTAACTATTAATAATACTACCACTTTGAAGTTAGCTGACTATGAATGTAGAGATGTATCTATTTTATTGAGTGCTATCACAAAAGTTCTTTAGCATGAGTAAAATCTCTATCACTTTTCCCAACCCTCACATTCCCAATTCTTATTTGAAAGTATTAGGTGTTTATCATTTGATGACTTTTCTTTTCAGCATTTCTTAAGATGATAAAATGTATAGGTTGGCCAATACATGAATGGTAAAGCCATTACTTTGTATATCCAAAGGTAATTTTATTAAAACAAAAATCAACTGATAGTCCAAAAGTCCCTAATAAAGGTGATCAACAAAGCAAGCTCATTAGCCTAATTACAGAAGGAGCAACACCAGAAAAGATCATTTACTTGATTATATGTAGGCAAGAACATGCTTTTGTTTCATTTTAGAACAATGGTAAAGTATCATTAAATAAGTAAATGAATAAATAATGATTGATTGATAGATAGTTAGATAGACAGATAATAGATAACATAGCAAACATCTCCAGGCTGGAAAAACAAAGCATCTTTTATTTATACATATGATAAAAATTTAGAAAACTGTAAATTATCTAGAAATCTCAGTGTGTCAAATGAAAAAGTAATAACTCATCTACTCACACCAACTCGTCTTCAGCAAGTTCCTTTTGTGTCTCTAGATTTCTCCTCCTCAGTTCTTTAATCATCTGGTCAATCTCTTTCTGAAGCCCTTCCAAATTTCTCTCAAAGGCCTCGTCTCGAGTTCCTAGAGTTTCATTTAGTTTTATAGCTTTTTCATTTACAGCTGCAGGGGGTAAAACAAATTTTGTAAATTAGTAAACAAAAATGCCACATGAAAACATGATATTCAGCACCTGCTGGGTACCACCACCTCCAAATGAAGAGTATTTTGCCGTGAGTGTTCCTGTTGGGAAACACAGAGGCAGTTAAGACAACAATCAGTAACGGGGAAATGTAATATATTTCTCAGTATTTTATTTCTTTTGGGGGTTATAGCAATTAAAACATGGTGTTTCTAACATCAAAAGAAAGAAAGAATTACAAATAAAGAAGTAGGTCAAAGCATAGAATTGGTAAGAGCTCTAAAAAAAACCAGTGACCTGTAGCATAACACTTGGAGGCTGGAAACACAAGCTCTGCATTGCTGATAAGATAGTCACAGCAGTGCTATCAGTCAGTTTAAAAATACCGAGTATGGAAATACATTCAGTGATGAGATCTCTGAAAATGAACCTGCTCTCGTATTTCCACATAGTTCTCCTGTGTTCATTTTTTAAAGGAGTGAAGAAAAAGCACTCTGGTCTAGGCTTATAACCCTTCTAGGAGAAGGGTTATAAATTAGGCTTCAACAACACCTTCCAGCCATAGCATCCTTCACAAGGGTCGGTGTTTATTATGCATTAAATGGGGTTTCAAACTGTGCTCCTTGGAATCGTAGGATTCTCCAGGTGCTTCAGGTTTTCTACAAATGATGTCTATTCTGCCAAGAATCTGCTTTATAGGTTGGTGTTCTGGGCAAGATTTCATTTGAAAAAAGAATTTTATGTCAAATAAAAGTTTAAAATGGTGAATTGAAACATTTACACAGTTATATTATTAGTTTTATACTAAAGTTTCCTGGAGTGTGTTCTATAGGACATTTTTTTTAGTGAGTTTAAGAGAGATGTTTTCTCAAACTCTTTTGTCAGCCGAATACTTATTTCTATAATATTACCTTTGAAAACTTCTAGAATGAGGGGTCTGGGTTGGCCAAGAGGCATTTTCTACCATTCAAGGGTGTATCTGAAGATCTCCTTATGACATAGAGAATCCTGAAAATTAATTTCTTTTCTTGGAGAGAATTTTGCACTGGGCAGAGCTCCTGAAACAGTTGCACATAGGCAGGACAAGCAGAGCAGGCAGAGGGTATGTGAGAAGGTGGGTCAGTACAGTGGTTCTAAAATGTGGTCCCAAACAAGCAGCAGCAGCATCACCACCTTGCAGTCCATTAGAAATGCAGATTCTCAGGCCCTACCACAAACCTACGGACTCAGAAATTCTGGGGGTGAGGACCAGCAACCAGGGCTTTAACTGACAAAATTTGTACTCACTTTTTAAAATGAAGATATTAATAAATGCCACTTCCCAACCTGCTAAAGCTGTATTTTTTTCTTTGTTAAATGTGCGTGTGTGTGTGTGTGTGTGTGTATATATATAAATCAGCTTTCATAAGAGATATCTTTTGAAATTTGATCTAATTTAGGTTCTGGGCCTAGGCAGTATAGAGGAAGGGACAAATGAGAGATAGAATCTCACTGTTTCTCTTGTGCTCTAGTCTCAAAGCTAAACTTCTACAGAGAAGAATCTGGTGGAAAAAGAATGACATCAGATAGAGAAAGGGAAAAGGCAAATATGGCTGTATCTTTTGGATGGCATACATAATTTCTTTAAATTAAAACCATTTGTAAACAAGTAGAAGAAATCATTAAGGTACACGAAAATGGCTTTAGCAAAATGATCATGTACTAAGAAAGCAAGCTTTGTTACATAGGTATACATGTGCCATGGTGGTTTGCTGCACCTATGAACCTGTCATCCAGGTTTTGTTTGTTTGTTTTGAAATAGAGTCTTGCCCTGTTGTCCAGGCTGGAGTGCATTGGCACAATCTCCGCTCACTGCGACCTCCACCTCCCGGGTTCAAGCCATTCTACTGTCTCAGCCTCCTGAGCAGCTGGAATTATAGCGCATGCCACTGCGCCCAGCTGATTTTTGTATTTTAGTAGAGATGGGGCTTTGCCATGTTGGCTAAGCTGGTCTTGAATGCCTGACCTCAGGTGATCTGCCCACCTCGACCTCTCAAAGTGCTGGGATTACAGGAGTGAGCCACGGCGCCCAGCCCATCATCTAGGTTTTAAGCCCCTCATACATTAGCTATTTGTCCTAATGCTCTCTCTTTCCTCTCCCCTCAACCCCCAAAAGGCTCCAGTGTGTGTTGTTCCCCTCGCTGTCCATGTGTTCTCACTGTTCAACTCCCACTTATGAGTGAGAACATGTGGTGTTTGGTTTTCCGTTCCTACGTTAATTTGCTGAGGATGCTGAAGCTTTCAGCTTCATCCATATCCCTGCAAAGGACATAATATCATTCTTTTTTACAGCTGCATAGTATTCCATGGTGTGTATGTACCACATTTTCTTTACCCAGTCTATCATTGATGGGCATTTGGGTTGGTTCCATCTCTTTGCATAAATAGTGCTGCAATAAACATACATTTGCCTGTGCCTTTATAGTAGAATGATTTATATTCCTTTGGGTATATACCCAGTTATGGGGTTGCTGGGTGAAATAGTATTTCTGGTTCTGGATCTTTGAAGAATCGCCACACTGCCTTCTACAATGGTTAAACTAATTTACATTCCCACCAACAGTGTAAAAGGGTTCCTATTTCTCCACAGCCTCCCCAGCATCTGTTGTTTCCTGACTTTTTAATAATTGCCATTCTGACTGGTGTCAGATGTTATCTTATTGTGGTTTTGACTTGCATTTCTCTAATGATCAGTGATGATGAGCTTTTTTCATATGTTTGTGGCTGCATAAATGTCTTCTTTTGATGGGTTTATAAGTGCAGCAAACCACCATGGTACAGGTATACCTATGTAACAAACCTGAACATTCTGTGCATGCATCCCAGAACTTACAGTAAAAAGGAAAATAAAAACATGAGAAAAAAAAGAAAAACATCAAAACATGTAACATATACTCCATAAAGTTTCTAAAAGGCATCACTGTGCAACTCAGTCATGAGGTTGTTGTTTTTTTGTTTCCGGTTGGATATTATCAATTGTTGCAATTACTATTATTGAAATAGTCCCAAAAGATGGCAACGTGATTAGGACCAAAAGAACAAACATTTTAGCAAATATATTGGCTGCTTATGGAATAAACTGCTATTGGCTGCATGGAATAAACTGCTATTCCATGGCCAACTTTTTGTGGCAACCCATGTTATGTAAAAAAAAATGCAAGCTCTCCAAAATGGACATGGTCCTTCAGTATCTTTTTGGATTAAATGATAGCATCTTTCAAATGGGTATTTGGTATGTGTGCTACTGTACCTTCATTATGAAAAACAAATTTTAGATATGGGTTTTGGAGAAAAATATGGCCTCATTGGGACACAAATAAATTATATATGGCCCATTAAAACTTTTCAGTTTAATTCAGACAACACTTATTTATCATTAGTGTTTTAAAGTTTTACTTATTTTCCAGATTATTTCACTGTGCTTTACTTACCCTCATTAACATTCTTTTTGTATGGTGAACTGTCCAGTTTAATTTTTATTTCCATTATTTTTCTACTGAAAGTTAAATTTAAAAATGCTGTCATTTTCCATTTCTCTCATAGGCATCTATCAAGTGCTAGGCAATATGATTTTCTTAGAAATCACCGCCCCCCCGCCCCCCGCCAAAAAAGGAAAGGAAGCATCATTTTAATAGGAGAAGTTTAATTGTTTCACTCTTTATAGACATATATAAACATACATTTTTATGTTTATATACATATATATATTTCCAGATCCTATGTATAAATAGGATTTGGAACTTCTCTGAGCATTCTTACAGATGAATGTGTTTTTCGTTTCTTATTCAAAAGTATGCACTATCACTTCAATATATTTTCTTTCCCATAGTATTGAAAATGATTGTAAAATATCTATCTTTGCGATTTACTTATTTATTTCCAACTTAATTCAAAGGAGGATTTAGGTAATTTTAAAAAATCTTAATATCAGATAAAATTAAAATAAAGGGAAATAGTGCTACAGGTAAAAAAAAAACAAAAAACAAAAAAAACTGTGTAAATTAGGAAAAGAATTAGTAGACATAAAATCATGCCGTCACGTTCCATGCAGTGCATCCTAAGTCCACTTCTAAGCATCTTAGTAGCCTATGTGTAGCAGGGAATACAAATAGGATTCTTAAGAGGTATACAGTATCTATAAATATAAGCAAAATTCCTCAGGAGAAGCAAAACTGTTTTCATACTAAGTCTGAAAAAAAAAAAGATCCTCTGATGGGTAAATTTATTAAGAATAGAAATACTCTGATGTCAGAAACAGGAAGGAAAGGTGTCTATCATTGATTAAGTCCTATTGTCTATCAGGAAATAAACACTAATGGGTTTACCTATGTCCACTCATTAATTCTAATAATGCATGGAAAAAAACAGAGTTTATTTATGAACTAATCAGGAGTCACAGCACAGTAGATATTATAAAATTATAGTGAGATAAGAATGCCTTAGATGAATAGAAGTTGATTATCTATGAAGAGGTCATGACTCATAATGAAAGATAGGATGAATAGTACATCTATCCAAACATAAAGCTGAAATAGATAAATGTCAGGCTGAAGCATCTGCTTTTCCCACAGCAATTTATTACAACTAACCAAAATGTAAAAGTACTGATGGTTATCCCTCATATTATAGTTTTGAGAGTGAAAAAAAAAGAGGTGTGGGTATGTTGTATAACCTACTTAAAGCCTTTGGTTAGTGCTTCCTTCCCTCCCTCCCTTTCTTATTTTTCCTTCCTTCCTTCCTTCCTTCCTTCCTTCCTTCCTTCCTTC
>NC_045438.1:28157617-28158081 GCF_002776525.5 Piliocolobus tephrosceles | reverse complement strand
TCCCTTCCTTCTTTTCTCTCTCCCTCCCTTCCTCTTTCCTTCTTTCCATTTCCTTTCTTCCTTCCTCCCTCCCTCCTTTCCCTTCCTTCTTTCCTCTCTCCCTTCCCCCTTCCTTCTGCCCTTCCTTCCTTCTTTCCTTCCTTCTGCCCTTCCTTTCTTCCTCCCTCCCTCCCTTACCACCTTCCTTCCTTCCTCCTTCCTTCCTTCCTCCCTACTTTCCTCCTTCCTTTCCTTCCTTCCTCCTTCCCTCCTTCCCTCCTTCCCTTCCTTCCCTCCTTTCTCCCTTCATCCCTCTCTTCCTTCTTTCATCCCTTCTTTCCTTTCTTCCCCCTCCCTCCCTTCTCCTCCCACCCTCTCCCCCCCTCCCTCCTTCCCTTCCTTCCTTCCTTCCTTCCTTCCTTCTTTCCTTTTTTCCTACCTCCCCTCCCTTCCTTCCCTCCCCTCCCTTCCTTCCCTCCCCTCCC
>NC_045438.1:28011172-28157607 GCF_002776525.5 Piliocolobus tephrosceles | reverse complement strand
CTCCCTTCCTTCCCTCCCCTCCCTTCCTTCCCTCCCCTCCCTTCCTTACCCCACCATCTCTTTTTTTCCCCCTTAAACTGCCAAGCTTTGTATCACATCTCAATGAACATTTAGTGTTGCTCTGGTACAATTTAAATTTGAGCTTTCATTCAATGTGAACAGTTGGATTAATTCTGCCAAACAGTGCCTGCAGGCAAAAGTGAATAGTGTTCTTATTTTCCTAAAGTATAGCTGTCCCACATGGCACTTTACATAAATTAGAAACGGGTGCCCTATCTGGACAGACACAATCAGACCACCTGATCTATGCATAATTTAGGAAATGAGCGACACCTTTGGTGGGTAATCCCTTCTCTGGTGTATAGACTTGGGATTTGGGGTGGTGAGCAAGCCTGGGATAAATGTCATCTCCACTTTGCCCCCATGTTGGTTCACAAATTGTACAAACAGTACCCAGAGGCCCTAGACACCCAGAAGAAGAAAATGTTCATATTTACCATTCATGCATAACCATGCATGGTCATTCATATTGATTCATGCATAATCATGAATATGCATCTGTGTTTGGTGGGAGATGGAGGGTTCAATGCAGAGAATAAAGTAAGCAGTTTTGATAATAGGATCTATTAAAACATATGCTAGCATTTATTCTCATACCAATGTTTGATTGAAACAAATTGAAAATGAGTCCCCAGGATGGGCTCCTGGGTGTTGGGGGTTTGAAATGTCAATGGAAAGAAAAGGAAAGTTCCTGGAGCATAGACTAGGGCGTTTGGGGATCAGCTCAGAGTGAAGATGCTCTACCTGCAGTGGGATTTGGTGTTGTTGTTGTTTTCGGTCAGAGGAGGGCACTTCGAGTAGTATTAATGGAAAATAATACTAGGGAAAGTACAACAGCTTCATCTAGCAGAGGATAAACCACAATGAGTTAACTGAGATGTTGCTGGTAGAGGTAATTTCTATTTCAAAACCTCACACCTTTGCCTCAAATTAGCTCTCAAATTAAAACCCTGTTGCTTCTTGCAGTGGTGAATCTTTGGGAGTTTGTTTCTTCTTGGCCAGTGGTGCCTAAGAATTATCAATCAGAATCTGCCTTGAAGTTGATCTCACATCCTTACTTATTGGGCTACATTAAGAAACAAAGTATCTAAAATGCATAATATTGCAGAGCAAGAAAAATGTTTTACTTCTTCAAGCAAAAAACAACAAAAACAATGTTTCCCAATTTCTAAACCTGCATGCATGTTTATTATATTTCAACAGATACTTAAGGACTAGGTTTTTTTCGGGGGGCGAGTGCGGAGAGGTATTGTCTGCATCCTTTGAGTTTCTTAATTTGGGCTTTTGCCCAAAAATAGCTTCCACTTTCTCATTCATGTTAGTAGATGGCAAGAACTAACTCCTAGAGCATTGTGAGCTAAATGCATCAGAGCTTCTCACAAAGTAACACATTCAAATCCCAAGCAACAGATGTTCATTAAAAAACAGTCCCCGGTATTTGAAAAGCCATTTTGAGAAACTGAAGTGCTGCTTTAACGTATCAAGTGGAATGATGACATTAGCTTTCTTAAAAATGGAAAACATTTTAAATACTTTCAAATAAAAACAAAAGTTGCCTATTCTTACGTAATCATAATAGCCATGTTTCAAGAATTTACTGCTATTCTGCCCTCATTGTCATTAATTCACTGATTACTGTCGCTAATTTAACACTGTAGGTCACAGGTTCTCAGCAGATAATACCCTTGAATATCTTAACCACACTACTTTTTGAAACTCAACCTTTGATTTTACAGATGTCACTCATAGCAAGAGAAATTCTAGTCCTGTGTCATCCCTTTCTGCATTTTTCTGTTGGGAGAAATGATGATTAAAACATGATTCTTTCTAATACCTTCTGCATCCCGGGCAAGCTCCTTAATGAATTCTCCCAGGGACTTTGCTCTTGTGTTGGTCCTCTCAGCATCCTGTCCGGTCTGCTCGCCATCTGCTGTCACTTTGGTAGCCTAATGATCCAAATTCAGGAAAAGCATAATTAATAGAGATGATGAAGCTACAGCTAGAGAAGCTCCCACTGGCTGCATTTTCTTTCAAATATTACTTTGAGCCAAAGGCAATCAATGAATTATTGATCAGATGTATTGGAAATGACACCCCGTGCTCAAGTATACAATTAAACTTTATTACTTCTTCCATTAAATGGAAATCAGAGAGCTGTATTTGGTCTTTTTAAAAACCCTTGTTATATGCTATGGCACAGAAGAAGCGATAAAGCACAATTATTTTTGAAATATCTTTAAGGTACAGCTGCCAAAAGTCTTTAATGGAATCTTCAGCCTCCACATGTTGCAGTTTTGTCCATATTTTATTTACTGAAAAAGTGTGTGGAGTGCAGCAGTGATCTCCTGAGAGATGAACAGCCTGTCTGCCTCAATAAGCTTGATCCTATAGATTTGTTTTAGATCAATACGTTAATTAAAGAAACAAAGAGGGGGAAATGCCTAGCTACTCAGTAGTAAATGTCTGTTTTGTAACACATCAAAGATGCCAATAAAACGTTAAGGGAGAATAAATGCTAGCTTTTTCCATATGATAGCACCAGAAATATGGTTGTTAATCACAGAATCATGCAACACTGTCAGCAAAGTAAAACAGAACCCCAAAACAGCCACACCTCCCAAAGAGTATTCTCAAGCACATTCACCTCTATTCACATTTAAAATATCATTTGACACACTGGAATGCATTCAATGTGTTCACGGTTAAAATACACCATATCTAGTCAAACAAAAAAGGTGTGTGCATAACATTGTTTCTTTAAAAATTACAAGGTTTAGAGTATCCTGAAAGGTTTACACTTTATTTTCCTGTGTGTATGCATATGCCAATATATAAGCCTTCTTCTCTTTTACTAAAAAGATATGGATAGTCTAACTACAGATAATGAATTAGAGAATCACAAACTGTCTCAATATAATTTTGAAGAAGGTCCAAGTTGGCAGCATATTAATAGTCTACAATCTTATACCAGAGTGCTTGCATACTAGGCATGGCTACAGAATTAATTTTTTAAATATACATAAGTGGATTTTAAATAGATTTAAATGTCTGGCCAGCACAGAACATGGTAAAAGATGCTAGAGGAATTGTACTGCATTTTGTGATTTCCTAAGGGCAGCAAGAGGTTTAACTTATGGAAGTTTTCGAGGTTTTGCATAAATGAAAGAATATAAAGTCCAACTATTATCATCTAACCTCTTAACCTGCAAGTGTTAACATCACAAATAAAAGGATGAAAGGGTAAGAATCCATTGGAATTTTCTGTAGAATTTGCAGTACATATACACAATAATTTGGAGAGTATTAACCAATGTATTATAATGCTCTGGATTTATTCTTCTAAAATTTTCACTGTTAGATTTGAAACTTTTTTTTTGGAACAAACTGTGCATCCAATCCCTAGGTTACTCAAATCCTTGCTTTTGTGGTGAGTGTTGCAATTATGTTCCATTAATTTCCTTAAACTTCGTTTCCTGCACGTGTTTGCACTCAAAGGTCTGATGGGTCAAATAACTTTTTACACACAGACACATATACATAAACACATTCCCATACACACACATACTCATCCATCATTTTTTAAACGTTACTTTTGAATCACTAACTAAGTTCAACAGCTTGGCAGTGAGCCGAGATCGCGCCACTGCACTCCAGCTTGGCGACAGAGCAAGCCTCTGTTTCAAAAAAAAAAAAAAAAAGATGTTGGTAGTCTAAACTGCTTTGGATATTTTTCCAGTCTAGACTTGACTGGACTTTATGGTACCACTACTACTTTCACATATTACCGAACACCATAATAAGGAACTTGATCTACATTTTGGTCATCTTCCAGTATCTTACCTTAAGAATTAATGTATCATTAGATCCCATTCGTCAATTTTGGCTTTTGTGGCTGTTGCTTTTGGTGTTTCAGACATGAAGTCCTTGCCCATGCCTATGTCCTGAATGGTACTACCTAGGTTTTCTTCTAGAGTTTTTATAGTATTATGTCTAACATTTAAGTCTCTAATCCATCTTGAATTAATTTTCGTATAAAGAGTAAGGAAAGGATCCAGTTTCAGCTTTCTACTTATGGCTAGCCAATTATCCCAGCACCATTTATTAAATAGGGAACTAAACTAAAGAGCTTCTGCACAGCAAAAGAAACTACCATCAGAGTGAACAGGCAACCTACAGAATGGGAGAAAATTTTTGCAATCTACTCATCTGACAAAGGGCTAATATCCAGAACCTACAAAGAACTCAAACAAATTTACAAAAAAAAAAAAAAAAAAAAAAAAACCAAACAACCCCATCAAAAAGTGGGCAAAGAATATGAACAGACATTTCTCAAAAGAAGACATTCATACAGCCAACAGACACATGAAAAAATGCTCATGATCACTCGCCATCAGAGAAATGCAAATCAAAACCACAATGAGATACCATCTCACACCAGTTAGAATGGCAATCATTCAAAAGTCAGGAAACAACAGGTGCTGGAGAGGATGTGGAGAAATAGGAACACTTTTACACTGTTGGTGGGATTGTAAACTAGTTCAACCATTATGGAAAACAGTATGGTGATTCCTCAAGGATCTAGAACTAGAAGTACCATATGACCCAGCCATCCCATTACTTGGTATATACCCAAAGGATTACAAATCATGCTGCTCTAAAGACACATGCACACGTATGTTTATTGCAGCACTATTCACAATAGCAAAGACTTGGAATCAACCCAAATGTCCATCAGTGACAGACTGGATTAAGAAAATGTGGCACATATACACCATGGAATACCATGCAGCCATAAAAAAGGGTGAGTTTGAGTCCTTTGTAGGGACATGGATGCAGCTGGAAACCATCATTCTCAGCAAACTATCGCAAGAACAGAAAACTAAACACCGCATGCTCTCACTCATAGGTGGGAACTGAACAATGAGATCACTTGGACTCGGGAAGGGGAACATCACACACCGGGGCCTATCATGGGGGCGGGGGGGAGGGATTGCATTGGGAGTTATACCTGATGTAAATGACGAGTTGATGGGTGCTGACGAGTTGATGGGTGCAGCACACCAACATGGCACAAGTATACATATGTAACAAACCTGCACGTTATGCACATGTACCCAAGAACTTAAAGTATAATAAAAAAATAAAAAATAAAAATTAAAGATTCATTAAAAAAATAAAAAAGAATTAATGTATCAATACCACCAGTGTCTCTTATGATACAGAAAACGTACATTATAATTTAAACTTAAAATATATTATTTTGCTTCATCAATATATTTTCTGTTACCAAAAAATCATAATTTTGCAACAAATGGACCAATTCTTATTAACAACTCAAAGTGTCTAAATTTTAAAAAGTAAGTATATATCATGCACTATCTCTTTTAAATTCTGGATGATCAAGATCATATTCATTGTCTTTACTTCCTCTGGCTTGTAATCTGTCGTACAGGTTATTTCATTTATGTAGGATTGTGTAAGAGTCATCATTCACGTGCATTTTATTCTTAGTATTGATCATATGAGTACTTCAATACTAAATTGTCAAGAATCCTACAAGCTCCATGATAAGAAAGAAGTTGAAAAAATTAGCACTAAGACCCTATGCAGTGAGCCTCCCTGACATAGTTTTAGTATATTAAATATGCAAAACTCATCCCTTCTTAGCACCCTCTTGTATCCTGTTGTCTTTACCTAGAATGAGCTTCTCCTCAACACCTTTAGAGACTGGGTCCTTGTTACCCATCAGCTTTCAGTTTAAGGGCTTCTCCTTAGTGTGGCCATTCCCAGGGTGCTACCTAGGTTGCCACACTTCCTGCAGCAGGATGTTTCCTTCATAGCACCATGGATTTGAGAATTACTTAGTAATTGGCTCACCTATTTATTGACAACCTATCCAACCGACAGGTAAGTTCTAAGGGGGTGAGAACTGGTCTGTTTTGTTCATCATATTATATCCAGCTCCTAGTATGATACCTAACTTATAGTAAATATTCTCTAATGTTGTTATATACAGGACTGAACAACAATTTTCCTAACCAATCTTGCCAACCTTATTACCATTCTTCTTGCCTACTTTCTTTTGGAACATTCTCCAAAAAAGATTTTGTTCACACTTTTGCTTCTTAACTCCTCTCTATTTCTCCAAAATAAATCCAGCTTTTGAGATTCAATTCCAACTCCATCTTCTTAGTGAAGCCCTCCTTACCTATTCTAGCACATGCTCTCTTTTCTTAGATTTTCAAAAATATTTATTATTACCACTATTCACAACTGTAATGGGTAGTAACTTTGTTGGGTGCTTTGCCATATCTATCTAATCTCCATTCGATAGATAGATTAGAGCAGGCTAGGGCTCTGTCTCAATTTTTTTTTTTATTCCTCACAGTGCCAGGCATAGTGTCTGGCAAATTATCATGGGTCAAAGATGTTGGGTGATTGGCTGATACAATGACAGTCAAACCCACGATCCCTTGGAAGTTCTAAAGCCTAACTAATAGCACTCAAACTGACCATATGCCTGGTGCTATGCTTGCCAGCAAATGTGGTTGGCTGGGCAGTTTTCTGCGCATTTTTTAGAAGCTCAGAGGAAGCTGCTGCTCAAGAGCTACAGTTGAAGCTTGGGAGGAGAACCAGGCATGATAATCTCCAGTCCCAACGACACTGCTTGCTAGCCACTGGCCTTACAGTAATTCAAACTGGGCCTTTGATTACACACCAAGTAGTTCCACACTGGTGGGATGGGAGTGGGAGTAGGGGGCAGGAAGAGGGTAGGAAGACTCTTCAGGGCCAGTGCAGTGCTTACTGAAGGAGACACCTTCCCTCTAAACACAGAAGAAGAGCTTCCTCTTTAGGCTACATTCCAGAGGAGAAGGAGATGTGAGGTTCCTGGCACCAAAAGCATCAACTTAATGCGGGTTGGCCCTCTAAAGAATGAATTACACACAGTCCGGCTCAGGTGTACTTCAGAAGTACTTGCATTTTTTATATCTTTTTAACTTTTATTTTAAGTTCAGGGTACATGTGCGGGATGTGCAGATTTGTTACACAGGTAAATGTGTGTAATGGGGTTTGTTGCACACATTATTTCATCACCCAGGTATTAAGCCCAGTGCCCATAAGTTATTCTTCCTGATCCTCTTCATCCTCTCATCCTGCCCACCCTCTGCCCTCTGGTAGGCCCCAGTGTGCATTGTTCCCTTCTATATGTGTATGTGTTCTCATCATTTAACTCCCATTTATAAGTGGGACATGCAGTATTTGATTTTTCTGTTCCTGTGTTAGTTTGCTAAGGGTAATGTCCTCCAGCTCCATCCATGTCCCTGAAAAGAACATGAACTCATTCTTTTTTATGGCTGCATAGTATTCCATGGCATATATGTACCACATTTTCTTTATCCAGTCTATCATTGATGGGCACTTAGGTTGATTCTATGTCTTTGCTATTGTGAATAGTTATGCCAGATTTATATGCATGTTTGCAAAGGCTTACAGCACTCTCCTGTGTCTCACTCACTCTTCCTGCATTTAGAGATATATGGAAGGCATGATCCCTCTTTTTACACAGGTGAAAAGGAAGGTATGAGGAGGTTAAGTGACTTATCTGAACTTACATGTACGGGGAATTGGAGATGAAATACACACTTTTTTTGTTTTGTTTGTACCCAACGCTACTTTTTGTTCAGCTAACATTCAGAAACAGTAGTAAAATACATGAAAACTAGAATATTCTAGGTGAGTGGAGGACACTGCTCCAGTTAATGCATACTTTAAGTATGTAAGTTTTCGCTTTCAGTGAATTAACACATTTCAAAATCATATCAGAACATCATCTAGGTATATATTTTTCAAAATCATGTCTCATTACACAGTAATTAAGTTGAAGAGTTACCCTTGTCAAAAATACCCACGAGAGACTTCATAAAGAAGCCTATGACAAATGCACTATCACCTAGGCGCAGTGGTGATAGATAGTGGTATCATTGTCAAAGCAAAACTCACAAAAATCAATCTCACCCAGGACAGGCTAGTGATAATGTTACGAGTGAATGCTAAATACTACATGATAGAGACTATCTGTCTGATTCAGTTTGGCTCTTTCTGTGTTTTATTAAATTACCATCTCCATCTTTTAGTCATCCTTCTTCTCATTCACTATTATCTTGTCCTTTGAGTATTTGACAAATAACTTCTCATTTATCATAATATGTTGTACAATCTTCCTTTCATTCTCTATCTTGGCTTTTCTTATTTTGACATCCTCTTACCTCTATTCTGCAATCTTTACAGTGTTCCTTTGTAAATGATGCCTTACACAGTATCTTGTATCTCTCTTGCCTTTGATTATCTTTTTTTTATGTTGACATTCACTCAACTAGGTTTTTTTTTCCCATTTCTTTTTCTATTTTTTCTTGTTTTGTTTTTTAGAGTATTTATAACTAGGCAGCATGCATTACCATTAGGCACACGTTAATTTACTTCTGAACAATGTAGCTGTTACTTTCCTGCTTTAGCTCAAGCAGTTCTTACTGTGCCTCTTAAAATCTGCACGTAATTTTCTTGGTTGGATATTACCAGTGTGTTTCATTTTCTGCCTTCTTTATGTTAAAACTAGAATCCAATGGAGCAAACCTAACTACTGAATAGATAACATTGCTTAGATACCGTCTACCTTCGCATTTGCAGACTCATATGGTTTCCTGCTAAAATTAAATTTCAGATCAAATCATTTATATGATACTCTCAAGGGTCATCTTCCAATATTACCAGCTCCATATGTCTAAGTGGTAGTGAAGGACTCATCAGGCAAGCCGTGAGGACCAACAACACACAAGGAAAGAGAGCAACCAGCTGACCCCGTGGAATGACAATGAGCCAGTTCCATGTAGAATTTCTTCCTAAACATTTCACGTGCCAATTTTAAAAGTTCCAAACCAAAAAGATATGGCTTGTTTTATATTATATATCTTTTAAAAATATAAAAGGAGAAATAGAAAACACTGTTAGCAGTTGAAATCTTTTAAAAACCATAAATAAAATATTATAAACTTATAATATTGGCACTTAAATAATTTAAAAACTAGTTTCATCCTTTTGGAAATGCTTCATTTTCATTAAATTTGATATTAAATAGGCAATAAAATACAATATAAGTGAAGCTAAATTTTAATATTTTGTACAGCTCAGTCTACTACACAGCATTCTCCTCTTGCTGAATATAAACATTTAAGAGGTGTTTATCAATGAAAACAAAATATTCAATAATATAATTATAAATATATGCCTGATTTTAATGCATTTTACAGCATGCAAAATCAGTGTTTATTTTGGCTTGTCTACATTTCATCTTGTTGTTCAAATGCTTTTAAAATTATTCACAATTAATTAAACAAATATCGACTCAACACCTATTACGTGCATAATATTGGTGATACTCTGATAAGAAACAAAAAGGCTTCTTGCCCATTTGGAGTCTATAGTCTGGTGGACTAGAGAGTTATTTGTCAAATGATCATGTAGATAAATTTATAATTGCAAACTGGAGGAAATAATACTGGTATAAGATAAACACAGGAAGAATCTCAGAACCCTTGCGATGGCACAGAAGGCTTTCACAAGCTGAGATTTGAAAAGTAAATTGGAGTTAACAGAAATTAACAAAATGTGGGGAGAGGTAGATTACCTTTAAGGCAAAGTAGAGAAATGTGTAGAAATGCTTTGTGGTGGGACAAAGTGGCTGGGGGACAGTATGGTTGGAGTGCAGATGGCCAGGGGCACAAGTGGTAGGAGATACGACCAAGGGGAGAATTTTGATCTTTATCCTAAGAGCCTAAGGGAAGTCAGGGGAAGAATTGGTAAGCACTGCGATGACATATTCACATTTGGAATAGCAAACGTTCATTCTGGCTACATTACAGAGAACAGATTTGGAGGAGAACAAGAGTAAAAGCAGAGAGACCCGCTAAAAAACAAATGTGGTAATCCCAAACTAGACAATACGAGATTGGATGAGAGTGTTGTAGTAGAGATGAATGCCATACACACAAGTGGAAGCCCAGTGTGTGGTAATGAGTTGGATAAGCAGGAGCATCATGAGGAAGAAAGAGGCACCAAAGAAAATTCATAGGTTTCTGGCTTACATGCTCAATCCATGGGGGTCCAGATGACCAGACCATGAGTGGTCGGGAGAGATGAGAGAGAAGCAAGATTAGATCATGGTGGGAGAACACTGTATGTCATCCTGAAAAAAGGTAGAAAGCCATAGTACAATTTAAGGAAGAGAATGACATGACATGACAGGATCTGTAATTTAGAATGTTCACTCTACCATATAAATAATAACTGGTTAGAGTTGGATAAGGCTTACAAAGAGCCACCATAGAAGGAAACTGAATTTGATGAAAGGTGAAAGAGGGAGTAGAGTGAAGGGTAACCTGCTAATTTCGGTTTGGGAGACTGGGCATATACTGGAGGATAAAACACTGAGATGGTCTAAATAGGAGAAAGAATGGGCTTTAAGAGGAAATGATGAGTTTAGTTTGAGATGTTCAGTCCACAATCCATAGTAAGGCACACAGGGCCAAAGCATGAGAATGAAGTCAGCCTTGAAAATATAGATTTATGAGTTAACAGCTTACACATGGCAACTGAAGATCAAAGGAAGAGTTATAGAGTGAGGGGAAACATGGACTGAGGTCTAGTCCCCAAGGAACACGAACTTTGCAGTGATGATGAGAGGAAGAGCCTTAGAATGAAAGGCTGGAGAATTAGGAGGAAAACAGAGAGAGGAGAGTGTGCTAAGAAGGAAGGAAAGATCAAAGCTGGCAATTGCTGCAGAGATTCCAAGTAAAATTAGTAAGTATCCAGTGGATTTAGTTACCAGATCGTCATTGGTTACCTTATAAAAACGGTTTCAGTAGTGGGCTGGAGTGAAAATCCAGGCAGCAGTGGAGTGAGAAATAAATACAGACTTATCTCCAAGTCTTTCAAAAATTTTGGCTCTGAAAAAAGAAAGGAGCTGAAGACAATAGCTACAGAGGTAAGTAGAGTCATCATCAAAAAGCATTCTAATATTCTACACATATTGCAGGGCAGTTTGAATATGTTAAGCATGATTCTCACATGTGAGGAACTTGGGGTCTTCCAATGAGTAAAACAAAATGGCAACAAATCAAAATGCATTGAAAGAGATATATGATTATGTACATTTTTTACTTTATATATTAATTAAAATATATCAAAATACATTTTAAATGTGAGTTCTTGGGAGGAATAATATCTTCTTTACCCAGGGATATTAGGGAATTCGATTTCTCCGTTTAAAAACTATGAGTATAAAATATAAAAGCCCTTGAAGAAGAGAGGGCAACTCCTACAGCAGTCATGTAGGATCAACCTCGCCATGTGCTCTTAACAAATCTAAAGACTGTATCAAGTGACTGATGAGCCAACCAAGCAGAGAAAAAGGAGCAGAACAAAGATTGGCAGTACTGCCGGGCACAGTGGCTCACGTCTGTAATCCCAGCATTTTGGGAGGTTGAGACGGGTGGATCACCTGAGGTCAGGAGTTTGAGACCCGCCTGGCTAACATGATGAAACCCCATCTCTACTAAAAATAAATAAATAAATAAATAAATAAATAAATAAATAAATAAATAAATAAATAAATAAAAAAATATAAAAATTAGCTGGGCATGGTGGCCGGTGCCTGTAGTCCCAACTACTTGGGAGGCTGAAGCAGGAGAATTGCTTGAACCTAGGAAGTGGAGGTTGAAGTGAGCCGAGTTCACACCATTGTACTCCAGCCTGGACAAGAGTGAAACTCTGTTTAAAAAAAAAAAAAAGAAAGAAAAAAGATTGGCAGTACCAATTAAGGCATTTTCCAGAGGAAAGGGAGTCTTAGCTATTAGGTAACTACAGGATCACAGTAAGTCTTTATCAGTATAATCTGGGGAATTCTTGAATATCCCAATGGTCTGACTGTACCCCAGACCAATTGCATCACAACCTATGGGTGTGAGATAGGGCTCCTGCTATTTCCAATGTGCAGTCCTAGTCTACGGCACTGTCTTCTCTAATGTAGTCATGGGTAATTGGAAGTTGTGGCCACTGCATTTCTCATACCCTGGTCGCAAGTGCAGGATCATTCATGACTCTGAGATAGAGGCATTAGCAGATTTAGTCTGATTTTGGATAATGAAACCATCTAACTCTCTAATTATAATTCCATCTGTATTAAATCACCTTTTGATTGTTATGCACCTTGACCACAGGGAAAGAGAGAATTTGTCATATTGACTTGAGTATTTATGATCTGCATGGAAGATATATTTCTAATTACAAATATAGTAGGAAAAAAGTAATTAGTGAGTATTTACATTTCCTCCCCCTTCTCAACCCATTAAAGTGATCTTTGCTTTCAGTAGTCCTATTTCTATGCCTTTTATGTTACTGAATCTGAAGAATGGGCAGATAAAAATAGTATTAGAGTATGAAAAGGGCGTAAAAGAGTAACTTTACAGTGGAAAAATCTGGCAAACACTACCTTAGTCAGGGGATCAGGGTCAATATCCACAGTAATAAGTCATATTGGTCACATGGGTTCTTGATGTGATGAAAATGGTACTTTACCTCTGAAGTTTTTCCCACAAAAACTCATACTTCCATTCTAATCATGAGAAAGATACGAGACAAACCCCAATTGAGGGACAGCTTACCAAATACAGGAACCTATCCAAACTGTCAAAGTCATCAAAAACACTGTTTCAAAAACACTGTTACAGTATTTTTGACAGTATTGCCACAGTCTAGAGGAACGTAAGAAGACAGGATGGCTAAATGTAACGTAGTATCCTGCATGGGATGCTGAAACAGTAAAAAAAAATTCAGTAAACACTGAAAAAATATGAATATAGTCTTGGGTTAACGGTAATATATCAATATTATTAGCTCATTAGTTATGACACATGCACCATGCTAATGTAAGACGTTAACAATGGGGGAGACTGGGAATGGAGTATGTGAAGGCTCTTGGTACTCTCTTTGCAAGTTTTCTGAAATCTAAAACTATTGTAAAGTAAAAAGTTTATTTTACAATAGTATTGGAATTAACTAAAAATGGATTAAAGACCAAGTGTACAATGCAAAACTGTAACACTCCTAGAAGACAGCATAGGAGAAAATCTAGATGACCGGGGGTATGGCAATGACTTTTTAGATACAACACCAAAGGCTCAACTGGGAGAAACCTAATTGACAAGCTGGACTTCTTTACAGTAGAAAACTTCTGCTCTGTGAAAGACACTTCTCAAGAGAATAAGACAAGCCACAGAGGGGAAGAAAATAATGGCAAAAGACATACCTGATAAAGGACTATTAACCAAAATATACAAAAAACTCTGAATTCAACAAGAAAAGAACCCAATGAAAAAAACAGAGAAAGACCCTAAATAGACACCTTACCAAAGAAGATATACAGATGGCAAATAAGCATATGAAAAGATGCTTGACATCATATGTCATTAAGGAACTGCAAACTAAAACAAGAATGGGATACCATACATACGTACTATAATGATAAAATCCAAACACTAAAACACCAAATGCTGGTGAGGATGTGGAGCAACAGAAACTCTCATTTATTACTGGTGGAAATGCAAAATAGTAAAGACCATTTGGAATACAGTTTGGCAATTTCTTTCAAAACTAAATATACTCTTACCATACCATCCAGCAATCATGCTCCTTTATATTCACCCAAATAGGTTGAAAACTTGTGTCCACACAAAAGTCTGCACAAAGATGTTTACCGCAACTTGATTCATGCTGCCAGAATTTGGAAGCAACCAAGATGTCCTTCAGTAGGGGAATGAATACATAAACAGTGAGATGTCTAGACAATGAAATATTATTCAACACTACAAAGAAATGAGCTAAAAAGCCATGAAAAAATATGGAGAAACCTTAGGTGCATGTTACCAAGGGAAAGAAGCCAACATGAAAAAGCACCACACTGCATGCTTCCAGCTATATATTCCAAAAAAGGCAAAACTATGGAGGTAGTAAAAATATGAGTGGTTGCCAGGGGTCAAGGAGGAGGGAGGTATGAAGAGGTGAAGCATAGAGGATTTTTCAGGCAGTACGACTTTTCTATATTATACTACAATGGTGGACACGTTATAATGTATTTGTCCAAACCCATAGAATATATAACACCAAGAGTGAACCCTAATGTAAACTATGGATTTTGGGTGATGAGGAGGTGTCAACTTAGGTTTATCGACTGTAACAAATGTACTATTCTGGTGGGGGAGGTAGACAGTGGGGAAGACTGTGGGGGCAGGGAGTAGATATGAGAACTCTCTGAACTTTACGCTCAATTTTTTTGTGAACTTTAAACTGCTCTAAAAAATAAAGTCTGTTTAAAAAACAGTGTGAGAGAATCTGCTGGAAAGAGTAGAGTATAGACTGAGACCTAATAAAGACCTGACACTCTTAATGAAGTACTTCTTGTGTCTCCAAGGTCAGATCATCAGACTATACTAAGCCAATAAGGGCAAGGACTGCACGGTTTTGCTCACACCTCTATCCTTAGTGTCTGTCATAATTCCTAGAACATGGGAAACCCCCAATAAGTATTAGTTAATGAATGAATGAAATGCCACTTATTACGTGGATTTTTTTCTAATTAACCCTAACCAGATGAAATTGTTCTATTACTACATATTTCTCAAGAATTTCTTCTGACTCTATTTTATTTCATGTTTTATTGTATACTTGCATGCAATTATCTAATATTGTCCTCCATACACCTAAACACTGATGTACACACACACACACACACACACCTGAAAGTTCTTTGAAGACAGATTGAGCCTCATTCATATTTTTCATCTGCCAACACTTAGGCTTTGCATGTTATGAACATTTATGTGTGCTTGTTAAATTGATTTATTCTGCCATGACCTGTTAGAAAATTCTTATCTATTAGTAGTCACATAACAAATATGAATTGCCACATATTAAATTAATATGAGATAAGTGCACTCAATTTAATCTAATGTCTACATACATTTGGCAAGAAACTCCATGTTGTATCTGTACATTTTATATTGTTGCTATGAGATTCTGAAAAAGTGTTTCGTATGCTGTTGTAACATCAGGGCCATTGTTTAGCATTATGTGCTCAGAAGCCTATTTGATTTCCCTGTGGAAATTTTCCTAAACCGACAGCAGGCTATGTAGAAAAAGTACTGGGCCAGTGGGAATCTTGAGACTGGGTCCTGCTTAGGTCCCTGGGTTTAGCAAATTGTATGGCCATTGTTAATTCGTTTCACTGTCATGGCCCGAGGCAGCTCTTCTTTAAAATACAAAATGGACTAGATAATCCCCAGGAACCTTCTAGCTCCAATATTCTTTATCACTTAAAGCTCTTAGATAATCAAATTAAATCCCTACTTTGCAGCGCCGTTTCTCGCTTCATGCATATTTCTGGCCACAAGATGGCGGGCTTTATGTTGTTTTCTTCATTCTCTAACAGCAAAAAGTTTTTAATACCATCGCAGTTTTGAAAATTTAAAATTTCCAATTCCTTAAAAAGTCTGATAAATGCAACATGGACTTTACATTCTGACTTTAAAAACTGTCTTAAGTGCTTTGGAGTCTCACAATAGAGAAGATTTCCTCTTTGTGTAGAAAGACTGATTTACACTGTATTTCTATACAAATGCAAAAATCCCACGATGAGATGAAAGAGACCACAAGTATTCTCATTTGTTTTTCTTTCTCTTTACACAATCAAAGATAGTGCTTTTGGAAATCAGAACAGATGAAAACTACCATGGATGCTACTGAATAAAGTTCTCAAAACACACTGTCATTCTGGACTTTTTAGCCAATGTTCTTGACAATTTCCAGGTATCTCAAACTTTTCTGTGTGCTACTGATTTCTATGATTTGATTTGAAGCAGAACTAGCAAGTCAGAATGCATCTATTTTATATACCAAATTGGGAATTAGGAAGAAGGTGATTTGCATTTCAGAACTTCGAAGTAATTTTCCTTCATTGACATAATCTATCTGCTTTCAGGAGACTCATAATGTTGCCAACTTACCCTGGTCAGCAGCTCGTTCATTTCGGTCACAAGTGTATTCAGATCGCCCTCTGCCAGCTGAATAAGCCTCTCTGGGGCCTGCTGAGGTGAGAGCAAGTGCTGAAAAAGATTCCATCCCATAAACATTTTAGTAAATGGCCTTGCAGTGATCAGTGTTTAACAGAACACATTTTTGTATATATATAAGGAACTTAGCCTTCTCACCTGCAAAGAAAAGAGAAGGAAGCTATTTCAACTGTGCACTTACACACTGAGTGTCATGCCAAATAATCAGGCAAATAATAAAAATTGCAGGCCAGGCACGGCGGCTCACTCCTGTAATCCCAGCACTTTGGGAGGCCAAGGTGGGCAGATCATGAGGTCAGGAGATCGAGACCATCCTGGCTAACAGGATGAAACCCTATCTCTACTAAAAATACAAAAAAAGAAAAAAAAAAAAATTACCCGAGCTTTGTGGCGGGCGCCTGTAGTCCCAGCTACTCGGGAGGCTGAGGCAGGAGAATGGCGTAAATACCGGAGGCGGAGCTTGTGGTGAGCCGAAATCTCCCCACTGCACTCCAGCCTGGGCGACAGAGCGAGACTCCGTCTCAAAAAAATAAAAAGATAAAAATTGCAGTGACTTATTGAGAAATTACTAAGTGCCAGGCTTTTTTGTTTTGTTTTGTTTTTTCATTGAATTCTCACAACAGCTCGATGGGGGGTGTTATTTCATTTCATGAAAGAGCAAACTGTCTTGAAAGGGATTAAAAATGTGCACGAGATCACACAGTCAGTAAGGGGTAGAGTTAAGATTGACTCCCTACCTGGCCCATTTAAGGCTCTCATTCCAATTAACAGAGACACAGATCACAGGTAAAAAAGAGAATGGCAGGCCTTGACGTAGGGACCCGGCGAGGCAGTAACTAACTGGCCTGCCCTCCGTGTTGCTAGGAACTGGCCTGACAGCGGGGCCATATTTTTTTCCTATGGAACATAAATAATCTCGCAGGACACTAACATTAGACCAGGTCACTTGGAGCCAGTGATGAATGAAATACAAAAAAAGAGACTACCCTGCAATGTCTAAGCGCAGACAAAACCGTAGCGGGTTTTGTGCAGACCACAAAACTACCCCAACCTCCCATTTCCTGGCTAATATGAATGATCACTGCCTCCTTATTAATCACAGCTTTATCCTCTCTCTGTTCTTCCTTCCCTCTAGATGGGATTCACAAAATACTCACAGAATTACTCCCACTTCCGAATAGCACCCAGCTGAGTGCTAACCTTAAGTTATCTAGCACAACCTCAAATACTGGAAGTTATTCCTACACCTTCTTATTGAGACAGCCCACAATTCCCCCATGGTGTTCAGTGTCCCTTGTTGCAACAAGTTAATAAATCCCACTTTGTTCCATCACATGTGTGTCCTTGATGGTCTTTGGCTGAAGCTTGGGGAGCACTGACATAGTTAAAGGAATTGAGCAAAGAGGTGAAATAACTTAAGTTTTTATAATATCAAAAGGTGATCCTCAGTATACAAATGTCAAGTGAATGATGGAAGAAGAACAAAATAAAGAATCAAGAAAGACTGGAATTTAAGGATAATCCAGGTCATCCGGATCAATATTTAGCCAGAAGTGGATGGGTCACTGAAACCCTTGGTTTAGATGATATTTACAGATTGGAGCCTCTTCTGTAGGACCCTCTTTAATTAATCATCCATTGCTTAGCTATTAGTTTTAAAATGTTTTATGTTCAACTAAGATGTTTGCTTTTCTAGTTTATTTTTCTGTATTCCTTCCATATACAAGGAAAATAACTGATCAGCATTCTTTTTATTAAAACTCTTCACTTCCCTGAACACCGGGACCACAAGGTACACTCAGGTTCTTCTGCCTGGCTTTCAAGGTTGTCCATCATATCACCCTGCCTCATTGAAGTCTCCAGCTTTATCTTTCACTAGCAGGTCTGACTTTTAATATCTGCCAGACAGGCCTAATTCACACCACTGCCTCTGCTCATACGGCTGTGTTAAGCACAGCTGCCTTCTCCCTGTGTCCTCACATGGCAGAGGGATCTCCAAATACCATTACACTGGGCGCTAGGGCTTGCTGTGGTCAGAATGTTTGTGTCCTTCCAATATTCATGTGTTGATATCCTAGTCCCCAGTATGATGATATTAGGAGGTGGAGCTTTTGGGAAGTGATTAAGTCATGAGAATGCAGTCTTCATGATTGGGATTAGGGCCCTTATTGAAGAGACCCCAGAGAGCTAGCCATCCTTTTCCTCAGTATCCAGATATTAAATGAATTAAATGTGGGGTCATAACAAGAAGTCACCCTCTATGAGGAACAGGCCTTCACTAGACATTGAACCTGCTGGTACCTTGATCTTGGGCTTCCCAGCCTCATAACTGTGAGAAATATATTTCTATTGTTTATAAGCTAATCAGTGTATGGTATTTGTCATAGCAGCTCCAATGGACTACGACAGACCTTCAACATATAAAATTGGGGAGATGTAAATATTCAGCCCATGACAACTTCTTTCCTATTTCTTGGAGTTTCTGTAAAAGCTATGTATGGTAATCCATGTAGGACTTCAGTCAATTGCTAGCTTGTCAATAAATGTTAGTTATTCTTGTTATCATCATTATTGATCTCTTCTTCTGGAAAACAGGCATAATAATACTTACCTTGAAGGTTACCGTCAGAATTAAAGAATATATTTCCTGAAAGAATATCTACCAACACCTAGTGAAGAAATCTTAGATGCCTTCCTCTAGAGCAATCAATACTTCTCTGTTAAAATTGTGTCTCTGCTTCAAATTCCAACTGCAATTATACTCTCAGTAATGGTACCTTCCCTGGTTACTCTGAATCTTACTGATATCTCCAATCGCTGTACTCTAATGTACTTTGAATGTTTGTAAAACACATGGTCATTGTGTATTTTTGCTAATTGCTTGATTATTGATTAATGATTATTTTTAAAGCACATAGAATCTACATTGCCTAAGGGTAGTGAAGATATTAAAAGAGTCATGAAATCCCCAGGGAACCAAGTGCAATGCTGAAGCATTCTATAATTTCTCAATAAATACCTGATAATTGAGAGTAAGTTGACACCTTTCATCTTTTTTCATCAGACGAAACAATCCCAATTTCCTTAATATTTTCTTCGACCCCATTAACTGCCAAAAGCTTTAATCACAATTTAGTACAGTGTTTATCAAACTGGTGCTTGTTGAAGAACTTTTAAAGGTCTACTAGTTCTAGTTATCTAGTACAAGATTCTAATTATGTGTTTTCATTTTGACGATAACCTTAAATATTAACGTAAGCATTTCTGGATCCCAGGCTAGGCACCTGAGAGTTGAATATGGCCACTAGATCTCAGTGCCTACATTTGCTTGCATGTTTGATCCGATGGCAGACTGAGCACGTAAGTCACATAAACTTGTCAAGTGATGCCCACGTGTCATTTCAGGACCCTTTGCAGGGGGCTCTCTCGTTCAAATGTGGTAAGGTAGGAGAACTGAATTACCACGTCACCTCTGGTGGAAGAACTGTGTGGAAATACTCAATATCCTCTTTTTGTTGCAAGCAGCAATTTCCATTCAGCCAAAATCATGTTACTTTATATTAATGTTTTTTAATTTGAATTTTATTGGTTTCGTAAGGATTAATTTGTTTTAATTTTATAGAGCTATAAGTATAAAGAGTTCATACCTGATTTTATGTTTGCACATCTTTAAGTGACATAATAAAACTGATTTAGGCCAGACACT
Source organism: Piliocolobus tephrosceles (assembly GCF_002776525.5). Classification (NCBI taxonomy): domain Eukaryota; kingdom Metazoa; phylum Chordata; class Mammalia; order Primates; family Cercopithecidae; genus Piliocolobus; species Piliocolobus tephrosceles. The sequence continues at coordinate 28,137,663 of NC_045438.1, read as the reverse complement.
GGGGAGTACATGAGACTCTTTTCCCTTAATAGAAATCTGTATATTATAGTTCTTGAGTTTGAAAACCACTGGTTAAGAAAGTCTCTGAATTTCCCTAATAGCTATATCCCTTGATTTGGGGCTATGGGAAGAACATTTACCAATTATGGCCAATACCGCTTGTGAAGCTTCTGTCACCTTGTCCCTGGCCCTTGCTTGTGACTGCACCAACCTACCTTTAGCTCCTGAATCATATTTTCAAGACCATACAGCATTTTATATGGCGCAGGCAGTGGACCAGTGAGGTTGATGCTCATGACCATCTGCTCCAGGCGAGCCAAGTCACCGAGAAGAAGGCCAGTGCACTCATCTCCACAAACTGTGAAAGAGAAGCGACAAAGAGTAGTTACTTCTGCTAAACATCCCAGGCAGATGTTCAAAGAATTCAGCTATGAAATATTTTATGGTCCAAGAATAATTCCATGGAAGATGAAGATACTCATCTCAGAATATTAATGTTTTCGAATGGATGATGGTTGAAAAAAGATAAGAACAACAACAAAAGAACAGATATGCATGTCACCCAGAACCTGAAATAGAGGCGATAATATAAACTGAGGGACCAAAGAGGAGAAGCAAACAGATTTGGGAAGAAAAAGTGTATTGCACAAGCATTGAAGGTTTCCTTTAAGGCATCGAATATAACATTAAAAATACCCCCTAAATCCCTACACGAGCAATCTAAATGAACCTTTCCACAGGGAATAAAACGTGCTCCAGAGTCTAAATGTGCGGTGTTACATTAGACTGCACTGGAGGAAATCATAGTAATTTGACATCCACATGCTTTATGTATTACACATTCAAAAAGTATATAAATTTTTGGCCTGGTATCTACTGAGTAGAATTATTTAAAAAAAAAAAAGAAAAGTCTAAAGAAGGCCGGGAGTGGTGGCTCACACCTATAATCCCAGCACTTTGAGAGGCCGAGGTGGGTGGATCACCTGAGGTCAGGAGTTCAAGACCAGCCTGACCAACATGGTGAGACCCTGTCTCTACCAAACATACAAAAATTAGCCAAGTGTGGTGGTGGGCGCCTGTAATCTCAGCTACCCGGAAGGCTGAGGCAGGAGAATGGTATGAACCTGGGAGGTGGAGCTTGCAGTGAGCCAAGATCATGCCACTGCACTCCAGCCTGGGCGACAGACTGAGTCTCCATCTCAAAAAAAAAAAAAAAAAAACCAACTCAAAAGAAAAATAACTTTTATTTCTGTAATTAGTGTTTTTTCTTATGATAATATTTATTGACTTATTTATTTGTCAACTCTTCCTCTTTATCTCTTCAGTCTATGACCACCCATGATTAGATGCAGTCCCAAATCCCTACTTTGATGATTAACCTCTTTCGGTCTTATAGAGAAATAATTGCTAAAGGCCAGAAAAACTGTATTCTTTAAGTGGCCAAGAATGCTAATATTCTACCAGATATGGTTTGGATCTGTGTCCCCATCCAAATCTCATGTTGAAATGTAATCCCCAGTACTGGATATGGGGTGTAGTGGGAGGTATTGAATCACTGGAGTGGTTTTCATGGCTTAGCACCAGTCCCCTAGTACTGTTCTCATGACAGAGTTCTCATGAGACCTGGTTATTTAAAAGTCTGTGCCACCTCCAGTCCCCACATCCTCCTGCTCTGGCTGTGGGAAGATGCCCGCTCCAGCTTTGCCTTCTGCCATGAGTGAAAGTTCCCTGAAGCCACCCCAGCCATGCTTCCTGTACAGCCTGTGGAACCATGAGCCAATTAAACCTCTTTTCTTTACAAATTACCCGGTCTCAGGCATTTCTTTATAACGAGAATGGACTAATGCACTCACTATAATATTTTGGCCGTCAAAGAGGTACTATTCAAATTTGGTGGTAGGGGCCAGGATTGGTGGTAGAATTGGTAGAGAGACAAATGGATTATTGACTCTTCATTATGGAATAGATCTCATAAATAGTAGTATAATTTCCAGAATTAACATACATTGATTCTGTTGGCAGATTTGAAAAACATGCATATTTTTAGTTTTGCATTGCAGAGTAATGAGGTGTTTCTTCATGCCAAGGAGCAGGAACTGCCGCATTGATAATATACTCTCATGTGTACAGTTATAATTTCTTACATTCTGCAGATAGAGGTATCAACGCTATATACATGTTAAAATAGGGGAAAATACATAGTATGGAAAATACTGAGAATTGGAGTAGCTCTGGATCATGCCCAAACTTGGCAAGAATTCAATTAGTTCTCTAAATAGCAGTCCCCTGAGCTGTTTAATGGAGAGAAAACCATTAACTGGTGCTTGTAAACAAAGAGAAGGAGGACGGAGGGTGATTTTTTGATAGGACAGCAGCTAGAGGTGAGTTACAATATCACTTCACAGGGATTAAACTGCCCTGGCAGGGCTTTTAATAAATCAGCTCCTTGCAGGTGACACCTGCAACTGCAGAGTGTCACCTGCAGGGGCTTTGCAAGCTCCTGATGCTTCACAAGCTGAGTGAACACAGAGGCTTTGAAGGCAAGAGCAGAAGTCTGGAACTAGGGCTGTATCTCTTACTCTTCTCCTAGCCAGAATGAAACAGAATTTGCACTGCACGGAAACCAAGTAAAACGAAAAGAGTGTTTTGGCTTCGTAGCCCCGTTCAATGCAACCTTCAACAGACCTGTCTATATTAAACAGTTACAGAAAACACAACATAGAACTCAATTAAGTGCCAAATTGACTGTGTCTAAACACCAAGATCCGCGGTCTGATTCTCAAGCTTTAGTGGGCCTCAACACCTGTAGGACTTTCGGAAATCCCAGAGGGCTGGGTCACACCCTCGGTGTTTCTGAATCAGGAGGTGATTTGATCACCTGGTTTCTTTTAGTCTCTGATTGAGAATGTGATACTGATACTGCTGGTCTGTGAACCACACTGTGAATAGCAATCAGACCAGCAGTTTTGGCACCACCTGGAAGCTTATTAGAAATGTATAATCCGGCTCTACCCTAGATCTAGGAAATCAGAATCTGCACTTCAGAAAGGTCCCACGTTATCTCTGCACATTAGAATGTGACAAACATTGGTGTGGATCAGTGGTTCTCACTTTGGCTGCCCATTGGAATCCCATAAGGATTTATAAAATACAGATGCCTGGGCTCTTTCTCTCCTCACCACCACAGAATGTGATTTGATGGGTCTGTGGTAAGGTCTAAGCTTCAGTATTTCTATTTTTATTTTTTTTTCTGAGACAGGGTCTTGCTCTGCCACCCATGCTGGAGTACAGTGGTGTGATCATGACTCACTGCAGCCTCAAAGTCCTGGGCTCAGGTGATCCTCCTGCCTCAGCATCCCAAGTGACTGGGACTACAGGCATATGCCACCACATCCAGCTATTTTTTTTTTTTTTTTTTATGTAGAGATGGGGTCTTGCTGTGTTGCCCTGGCTGGTGTCAGATCCCTGACCTCAAGTGATCCTCCCACCTCAGCTTCCCAGCGTGCTGGGATTACAGGCATGAGCACTGTATTTTTTAAATATTCCAGTATTTGAAAAACCATGTAGCCAAAGGGTAAAACCACTGAACCAGGTGATAAATTACAGGGATGCTCAATCTTCAAAGGAGTAAGGATTTGGAAGAGGTCCTTTTGCTTCCTGTCTTCTCTACCTAGAATTCTTCTCCCTTGGTCTTCTCTCACCTGGTTCCTGGGTGTTCAGGTCAAGAGTTCAACTGTCACTTTTTCAGAGGGAAGGTCCCTGACGATTCTAAAATTACTGTTACCTGCAACTCCCCACCACCGCCTGCCCCATACCCTGCGCCAGTCACTACTGCATTTCCTTTGCTTTCTTAACACTCATACCTGTTTGAGCTACCTTATTACTTTATTTATTTATATATTCTTTCTCCCTCATTAAAGAAGAGACCTTAAACATCTTGGTTATGGTGCCTAGGAAAGGGTGTTTTACACAGTTAACATTCAATAAATATTTGTGGGCTAGTATTTTTGTGAAGGAAGGGCATCAAAACATTTTGGACAAAGAGAATGGCAGGGGTTAATGTTTGAGCATGGCATGTGCCCAAGTACGTGAAATGGTGAGATCAGAGAGGTAGAATGTTAGGAGAGAAGAGAGAGGGGAAGAAGGAAAAGGGGCGAGGTTGGGGTTGGCCGAACAGAAAACTTCTGAATGTGAGAAGAAGATAGAAAACCTCATAGATGTGTGAGGAACAGGATAATACATTAAAAACTATGGTTTAGAGAGAGAAAGAGAACTATCTTGTGATTGCAGAGGCAGAGATTGTCCGATCAATAAGAATGACTATTCAGATGCCTGCCTGAAGGAATTCAGTTTTGACTCAGGAAACGGATGTTGTAATGGAGAGATGGAGGGGAAGAAAATCAGTACAAAACTTTAGGACGAAAGAAATAACACCATCACTGACAGATCAAGCGATGCTCATTTCTGGGGAGAATTAAAAATGGTTACTATTGGCTGGGTGTGGTGGCTCAGGCCTGTAATCCAAGCAGGATTTGGGAGGCTTGACACAGGCAGATAGATTACTTGAGTTCAGAAGTTTGAGACCAGCTGGGCCAGCATGGTGAAACCCTGTCTCTACTGAAAATACAAAAATTAGCCAGGCATGGTGGCATGTGCCTGTAGTCCCAGCTACTTGGGAGGCTGAGGGAGGGGTATCACTTGAATCCGGCTGCAGTGAGCCTAGATCATGCCACTGCACTCCAGCCTGGGTGGTAGAGTGAGACTCCATCTCAAAAAAAAGAAAGAAAAAAAGGTTATTGTTAATACTTCTTTGCTGCACCTCCCATTTAAGAGGTGAAATCTACTTCCCTTCCCCTCGAATCTGGGTTGGCTTTGCAGCATACTCTGACCGACAGAAAGTGGCAGAGGAGCATATTGAATTTTGCAGTTTCTGCTTTCACACTCTTGGACCCCTGCTGCCTTCAGAACAATCCCAGGTTAGCCTCCTTGGGGAAGGGAGGCAACGTGAGAGAGGAAAAGGCAGTTGAGGCCCCAACTTGGGCTTGACGCCATCTGGGAGCCCCTAGGCATGACAGTGGAAGATCTGTCCAACTGAGCTCAGCCCAAATTGCCAACCTTCAGAATCATGAGAGTGTATGTCCTTGTTGTTTTAAGCTACTAAACTTTTGGAATGTATAACTGATAAAATCAATAACGGATACACTTATTCAAGGTTTGCACATGTGATTCAGATCAGAGACTTTCAACTGCAATTCATAGGCTAAAAACAGCATTAGTAACAATTACAATTTTATTAGGAATTATGAAAAATAGGAAGGTTCTTTTCCCACTGAGTCCAAGTTCATCATTGTTTTAAAAGTTCCATTTCACCTCTAGTGAAGATGTATTTTGGGCAGATGTTCCCAGGACGTAAGCAAGCAATTTGCTCTTTTTTCACCTATAAGATCTTGAAAGATACTTGATAATGATAATAAGATTTTTCACCACGCTTTTTAGGGCAGCGTGTGCCTTTGATAGCAAACACTAAATTATTCTTTAATTTATTTAATAATATATAACCTACCTATTTCCAAGAAGGAATTGGATCAGTTTGTTGATAATAGCATGGTTTAGATACTCCTTACTAGATGGTTCCAGAAATTGCCAGGGAAAGTACCTATAGTTTTCTCAATTTTTTACCTCATACAAGAATAAACCAGGGACTGGACTGCAGAACTAGAGCTGATGTACTGTAACATGCTATGGAGTAAATTGGTGTACTAGAATGCCAAGAGGCATGATGAATACTGATTTTTCTCTCATTTATTCTATACCCTGCCCATCTGTTTTGGTTCCTCATCTTCAGTTGTTGAAATGAAAATGTATTTAATTGCTCTTTCAAGGGCTCATACATTCCGTTTTATGTTTCTGTGTCCAAAGGGCTATTATCATCCCATGTCTTATGGCCTCTGTATTTGCTTTTGGGGGGACAAAGTACAAGCACATTTCCATAAGTGAAAGGTAAGTTTTACAGTATGCTCCAAGTAATATACTAACATATCTGTCTGAATGGGTCAGAGAGACTTATGAATATGACAGCCATGGGGATTTTTTCAAAGCTTCTGTACAAGTCTAGCTCGTGAAGTTATAAGGTAAACACATGGGGAAAAGTGTCCTTTACCTAATGGTTTGCTATTTTATTCCGACACAAAATATTTTGCTTACACCAGAAGCTATTTTTATTTGCCCTCAAAAAGTCCAAAGTGTCTGGCAACAAACATTGGAAATGGAATGCAAATTAAAACCAAATTTAATTCACTATAATAGGGAAGATCTGAAGAGTATGTAGAGACATGGACTATTCACATTGTGTAAACAACTGTTCTTTGACAAAGTGCAGTAACAGCTCAGTGTAAATTAACACCTATCTTACAGTCGGGACCTCAAAGAACCTTTCCAAACCATTCTCCAAATTCAGCAATACTAATAAGGTTACAAAGTGAAATCCTGCCTAAAATGCACAGGAGCAAAAGCAAATATTTCAAGACCATGATTATATTTTACATGACTAAATGTTTCTGAGGCTTTGCCTATAGAAGTGTCAGGATAAATTTGTGTCTAATATTAACAAACGCAGTACTAAATTCAGATTGTTATAGCCGGGCACATGTAAGGGGCAAATCATGCAGCCAGTATTACAGATCTTTCTGTTAGCAATTATTACAAAATATTGCATTTCTACCAGGATTCCCCATGCATAATAACTACTGGCTTACGGTCACAAAAGAAATCACACACTGCATCCAAACCAAAGAAGCTGAAGCTAAAATGAGGACACTGAGTATTTTTGAAACGGCCAAAGCTATTAACCAATTTTAGGTAGAGATACATAAATTCTCTGCTCTAATCAAATAGGAATAAAATGAATAAAGACATGTTTTTAACAAAAGATAAAATTATGTGTTAATGTATGTATTTTAAATTAACTCTTCTAGATGAATGCCATTGATGGTTCCCTGGATCTGAATTTTATGTTTCTCACTTCCCCTTATCAACTTCAAAAAGAAACTTTTACATTAGCATATATTTATGGCTCATTAAAATGTACTTAGTTATTCTATTTTAAAATAAATATCTTCTAAAATAAATATTTGATTCCAGAGTCATTAAGAAGGCCTTTTAACCTGTCATTTCTTTGAATAGAGAGGAAAGCTGTAGACTTCGGTTGAGACTGATGAATTTGCTGATGTATCAAGTAATGATATTTATGTTTTTTATATATGTTTTATGATATATGTGTTTTATATGTATATGTTTTACATATATGTTTTTGTATATTAAATAATGATATGTGTTTTATATATATATTAAATCAAATTATATATATAATACATAGGAAAACAAGTTCAATGTGTTTCAAAGATGGTGTAACTGTTCAAAACACTATTGGAAACTTTGAAAGTACTATAAATAATAATGGGATAATAGTGTTTATCTACACAACAGTCACTACATGACAGGCAATGTATTATATTTTGCCATCATTATCTCACTTAATATTTACAGCAATTCTGTGAGGTAAGTACTATTCGTATCCTCATTTTACAGATGAGAAAAATAGCCACAACCAGGGTGCTTATGAATCTATAAATAATGCATGTGAAGGGCTTAAAGACAGGAGGAATGTAAGGTGGCCATAAAAGTGGTTTTCAGTGACTTGAAGAGCCTAGAATTAGAGATAATAACTGGAAATGGGAAGTCAGCCTAAAATAAAGAAAATATTTCATCAGAAACTGATGAGTTGCACAAAACATCAGGTCTTTGGGGAAAAAATGGTTACATAATAACAATGATGATAACAATGCCTAGAATTTATTGAGCACCTATTATGCTTAGATACTTAACATACATGCATGTAGTATTTTACATCCATTTTACAGATGACGAAAATGAGGTTTAGGAAATTAAATAATGTCACACAAATTGCAAGCTAGGATTCAAACCTTCTGTAGCCATTTCATAACGCCATGCTTCCTTGCATTAGGACACTGTCTGTTTTGTGGACGTCACAGAAAAAGAGAAGGCTAGACTAGTTTACTTATTTCTTCCAACTTTAAGATTATGTGATTTTATTTTGTCTTTTAAGGTCAGTAAAACCTCCTGGGCCTTGCCAGAGTGGAAACTGCAATCAAAATAGAGTTTACTTTACTCTTAAAATAAAACTTGCTGAAAACAAAGGCAACAGTCATCAGCTGTCTCTATACGACAAGTCAAATGCGCAACTCCTTAATCAGCTAACAGAACGGCTTCCTCAATGATATACAAACCACTGAGACAGATCTCTAACAACTAGGAAAATCATCTAGAATCACAGTGAGAGTTGCCATTCCAACACCGTTAGCCTGGACCAATGCTAAGGTTGACAACAAGAAACTCAAATATCTTTTACTAACAAAACAAATGAGTAGAAGGTGCAGACAAGGAGAAGAGAAAATGTTTTATAGATTGCCTAACACCTGGATGTGAACAACATGTCACAGCTTAGACTTACAGAAAACTATATCATACATACTGTCCTTCCAAATAAGAGCTTACTTGAGCAGTGAGGAGGAACAGAGAGAGGATGACATTTAGAAGGTACAACAAGCAAAGTGTTAGATCAATAATCAGCATCTGGAGATCAACTGATGTTTATCATCATCTTTTAGAATAGAAAGTGCTGTTTTCATTACAGTGATAACCACATTTTATTTTGTTTCTGCTCCCATGTATAGGGAGCCATAATTGCCATTATTAATCATTTTTTATTATAAATGTACAATAGTGTTCTAGTGATAATATATAATGGTCTCTGCCTTATTGTGATATTTGGTGGCAAATGGCTATTAAAAACAACAGTGTTGATTACATCTCTGTAGATCAAAGTAGGATAAAACTTCAGACTTCAGGTTTCACCAAGTGGTTGGAAGTTGCCTGTTTTACAGAGTAAAGGTAAATTATCACATTTAGCTAGGTTAATCTCAGGCTGCAAGTAGAAAACATACTTTGTCATCACTTTTACAAATTGGCAAGCAAAGTGTATGTTTTATTTTAAATAAATGTATGTTAGAATTTAAGTAAATTGTTACTGTAAATAATAAAAGCTGATATATCCCAAATACCTCGCTATGCAGTGATTAAAAATAGGCAACATCAATTTGATATTTATAAAATGTTATTTCAGGCAATTTTTATGAAGTAATATCTTGCCAACAGATACTAATTTTAATTTCTGTTCTCTAGGAGAGTAATATATTTTACTATGCCACTCATAATCTATTTTAAACATTACATGAGTTATTCTGTGTTAATTATATGAGTTTACAGAAAATAGGATATGAACAAATCCAAGTTTTGTGTTTCAAAATACTAAACTTTACTGCTAAGCAAATAATGGTTTCTTCGTTCATTTTTAAGTTTCTTGAAGGCAGGTTAGTTGTTCTCATTTTATAAAATGACATGTGAACTATGAATGAGAGTTGAAAGAGGAGGATGGATTTGTATTAACTTATTAAGAAGAAATCTTAATTTGGGAAATTAATAAAATAATCTGTTCAGAACTCACCAATATACATAACATTGTAAAGCTGTCCCAAATAATTCCTTTTGAAAAAAAAGAGGCTGTGAAGTTAATCTGGGCACCCAGCTAGTGTCTCTTCTTCTGCATAGAAGACAGTCTCTACTTGACAATCTCTGATGAAAAAGAATCTATCATAAATGCCATAATGTTTTAAATCTTAGAGGAGTCTCAAAGGTTAGCAGAAAATAAATGTCAGTGTCGAGCTATATATACTTAAAATTTCTCATTTTGTAATTTTACCTCATTTTATATTTATTTTTAATCGAGGTAGGATGGTCTCTAAACATGGAAGCAGTGAATGAATAAAGGGCTGAATTCATTACTGTTGAATATATTGGCTAAACCACATCTGCTTTCTCTGTTTATCAGTAGCCAGCACAGAGGTTACGAAAATAAGATTTGTAAGACTGACCCATGCTCAAATCACAGATCTACTGAAAAGTCACTGAGAAAATGACTTAACCTACCTAAATTCAGTGTTCTTATCACACAGTGGGGATGATAAGGAACGGGAATGTTACAAGAATGAAAAGAACCACATGTGAAATGCTTAATATAGTGCCTGGAAAATGGCAAGTTCTCAGTCAAGGTGAGCCTTTAAATAAAGTTACTATTATGATGAACCCTGTGTGGTAAAAGGGACTTTAGAGAATGTCTGGAATTTGAAGGTGAATACGTTGCTTAGTTATGCCCAGGAACTGACTCTGCTTGGTGGGGCTGAATTTAGGTCACTAACTTTGAGAGACTGTGATGTCTAAATAGTTCCTAATGTGGACATAGATTATTTTTATAAATTCTTCATGATAGTAGTTAAAATCCACATATAAAAGGCCTGTGTGCTGCAAAAAATTCCATTTTGGATCCAGCAAAATCCAGGCCTGGTCACTGGCAACTGTCCCTGGAAGCTGTAAGTATTCTAGGGACCAAGGTGTCCAAGGGAAGTCCTTTCACAGTTCCTGCATTGGCTTTGTTTTGCCTGATCTGTTCAGCAGAATTTTATATCCTTTGTGAAATAAGAGCCTAATCTAAATTTATAGTGAGTGTATAGATTCCTTTCACCAATATGCAAATTACCTGAGATCATGCAATGATCAGGCTTAGGTCATTTATCATGCATTTCTCTTTCTTTTTTTCTTTTTTTTGAAATACACAAATCTATGGTGTGGATCAGTCTAAATTATATTTCCCAGAGAAGTAACTAAAGGGAGCAAAATTAACTCTTGTACAATACATGCTACTAAACTGTTTACTTATTCTAAGTAATAGCAGAAAGTTTATTTTCTGGAGTCAGTACCATATTAACAACAAGCACTGCAGACATTTCTCTTACTACATCCAAATTCTCTTGCTTGAGCCAAGCTACCTCCCTTACTCTCACCCCCAGGCCTTATACAAGTCCACCATGACCGCATAAAACAGGCCCTGCAGATCAAACACACCAGGTGAACTCATTTTTTGGTCTCTCGCACTAATTTAACTTAAGGATATAGAAATATATTAAAAGGAGAATTGAGAATAAGTCAGAATTACATCCTCACTTGTGTCTCCTTTTATCTCATTTCAAAACTCGGAGTGGAAGTAGAAACTGAATCCTGGGAAAGGCCAAGATCATAGAATCATGGCACATTTTTCCATAATTGGAGAAATTTTAGAAGAAAAGAAAACATGAAAAGTCTAAAGATACTCTGTGTAACAATTCTTAGAGTTAGCTTCATGAAAGGTGAAGAGAAAACATTCCTAGAAGTAAGTGGAAATCACTAATGCTTAAGAGCAGTATTTGGAAAATCTATACAGCATAATTGTAAGATAATTAATTGTGCTTTAGAAAAGGGGTCTAGATATCAAAAACAATCCTATAATTTAATATTTTTTTTTTTCTGGAAGAAAAATTGCTATTATTTAACCCTCCAAAAGAATATAAACACTTCCATTCTAGCAACTGAATTAAATATCATGTATAACCCCTGCAAATACATTTCCTCGTGGGGCAAAAATAAAGCAAATAGGCATTATAAAACTGGTTTAGGCCAGACACGGTGGCTCACGCCTGTAATCCCAGCACTTTGCGAGGCCGAGGCGAGCGGATCACGAGGTCAGGAGATTGAGACCATCCTGGCTAACATGGTGAAACCCCGTCTTCACTAAAAAATACAAAAAAAACTAGCCGGGCGAGGTGGTGGGCGCCTGTAGTCCCAGCTACTCGGGAGGCTGAGGCAGGAGAATGGCGTGAACACGGGAGGCGGAGCTTGCAGTGAGCCGAGATCACAACACCACACTCCAGCCTGGGCGACAGAGCAAGACTCTGTCTCAATAAATAAATACATACATAAATAAATAAATAAATAAATAAATAAATAAATAAATAAATAAAATAAAATAAAATAAAATAAAATAAAATAAAATAAAATAAAAAACTGGTTTAGCTTTGTAGCTGGAGGATTGGCCCTTTAGTTAATATCACATGGGACAAGTGGAAATTAGAAACCTGCATATGCGACAAGGAAAAGATGAGTTAAGATTTCTAATGATAAATGTATTCAAAATGTTCAAAAAGTATTGATCATCAACAATAACAATGAAAACTTAAAGCTATTGTTGTTGATGGGCAGAATGCCAGTTCTCTTTAAAAGAAATGTTCCCAAAATAATCCCATTATATTATCTTCCCCAGATTTTAATGTGCTATTGTTTAATTTTTGTGCTTAACATTAATATGATCTTTTCATTTTAAGTTTGCTTCTGGATAATTAATAAAAGTGATGATTAATAATTCAAGGACTGTTTCATGTTTACATTAAGAATATCTATATATTATCTAGTTAATTATGTGCATGTTAATAATTTATTTAACTTGAAAGCAATATTACAAAATACTTTGGTAGTCTACTTCTTTAATTATCATTAAAATATATCATTATACTTGGGAAGAATGAGTGTGGATATACTAACAACTAAATATGACAATATAAATGTACTGTCAAATACATTTTGATGTATTTGACATCAAATGTCAAATGTCAAATGTCAGAGAGGTGATGATGATCCCCTCTCACCTACCTTCACATTTATTTTCAGTGTAATACACTTTCATTAAAGATGGTTAAAATACAAAGAAAAAATGATTTTAAAATCTATTTTCCCAAATAACACCCAGTCTTAACTTTTTCGTGTATTTTTTAATACAGCCTTAGCTTCTGAGGTTAATGGTTATAAAACTAGAACATAAACAAAAATTCTTCTATTTAAGATATTATTACAATTTAGACACAAACAACATGCTAAAACAAGAAATGTTGACATGCACAAACATCAGTAAAATAGGTAAATGTTGAAAGAAAAAGTGCTAAAATAAATTCCTTAAGAAAAGAATACTATAGAACAGCACTCCTTCCTTAAATTTATAAATAACCTATTTTCGATTTGAATGTATGCAAGATCTAGGAATTATATTTAGCTACTGATTTCAATGTACTTTCAATATGGCACTACTAAATCCAGAATCAGTAAGAAAAAAGAGAGACAGCAAGAGAGCAAACTACTCTCCACTTATTGTACATGAGTAAAAATACTTGACTTCATTGTTACTGCTTATGGGTTTTGTAGTTCAAGAGAAAATTATGAAGCAGTATCCCCAAGGATTTTCATAAAAGCTGGGAAAAGAAACGTCAGTTGTCATTCAAGGCTTAAAGTATCTGTTCAGTCGATTACAAATTCAGGAGGATTCTAAAATTTTTAATATACTCAGATCTTGAATCTGTCACAAAGGCAATACCAACTTGAGGCGAAACTGGAAACCCTGAGATGGACAAATCAAATAAAATGCCTCCAGGAGCTTCACTGTAGGTCTTTCAATGAACTGAGTAAAGCACACTGAGGATTTTCCCAGCTGTTTTTGGCTCAGCAGGATGGACACGAAATCAGCAGGTGAACAGCAGAAGGTGGATAGATAGTGTCAGAAAGAATGAAGAGTAGAATTAGCTATTGGAAAAAAAAAAAAAAGGCAGGTGGAGGGAGTCAGTCTTTCTCACTGGAAATGAGACAGAAATGGAATGAAGGCCTCCAAAACTACCAGCGAAGTTAGTATACGTACAAACACACTCCCAGCCCTCGCGCGCGTGCCAATGCTTGCAGCCGTCACACTTCCTTCCCGTGGCTCCGGGTCGGCACGTGCAGATTCCTGTGACAGGGTCACAGGGCACAGGCAGTGAGCCATAGGGATCACACTCACATTCTTGGCAGGAGCCTCCAGGGCTGCTTGGACTGCCAGTATAGCCAGGGGCACACCTGAATTGAAACAGTGACAAAGCAAAAGAGGTTAATAGCAAGTCATGTCTCCACATTGTTCTGTGCAGTGGTCTTTTGTTTTGATGAAGCAAAACTGATAGCAAGAGTCCATAAGTCAGTTAACTTTTCCTGTAAAGGGCCAGATAGTAAATAGTAGACTTTGCAGGACATAGGGAAAATCAAGATGATGCCGTGAAAAAGAAATAAAATTCTAAAGCATTCTGCTGCTGTTGTTGACAGAATTGAAAACGTAATAATGATAATAATAATAAGTCAAATTACTTTGTAATATCAGGCTACTAATGAGAAGAATTGGATTCTTCCTGAGGTTTGAAATTATCCTTCATTTGGGTTATAATTTAGTGCCTGCTGTCATCAAATTGATTGTAAATGCTGACCTGTAACAACAGTTCTTAATTGAGTGCCATACAGAATCAGAAATAGGCCAAATTTGGCCTGTGGACCATAGTTTGTCTGTCACTGCTCTAGATCATAAACTTTTTTGTTAAGTTCTCTTCTACAATTAGAGATGAATACAATTCTATATTGACTTCTGGGCTTTCCTACACTCATGAATTTCAGAGCTCAAAATAACCAAATAATACAATGCATTAATTTTACTAATGAGGCAAAAGAGGCAAGTTAAGTGGCAATAGGCTACTCAGATTTTCTGTTTAATTTTATTCATCTTTTCTTTTTACCACATCTTCCTCAAGATGGATTTTTCATGTGTATCTGTGGAAGTGGGTTAATGATATGCAAACAAAATATATAACACTGATTTGGAAAATTAGAAAGAGAATCCAACTGGATGAACCCTAAATGCAGTCCATTAATTGACTCTTCCACCTACCTATGCATCCATTCACCTAAGTGTATTTCACTCGGGGTTATGACACTGGAAGTTTGGTAACTTTACACAATGCTAGCAGGGCCATACATTGTGGTTTGCCCAGGACAATTTCATACTACCTGTTGTTTTGGCTTAATTGCGAAAAACACTTCCTGTTTTTAATATAGTGTCTCAGATTGGACAACAAGTTATATATATGGTCAGTGTAAATATAACCAACAGTTAGAATTTTTGTTGAACAGGCAAGTATGTGAGGAAGTTGAGAGACAGTAGGGGACTGGAGCCAACAGCTATAAATACTGGCAAGATAATCATAGACCATCTTTAGCTGCCTGAGACTGTGAAATCTGCATGGCTGACTGTGAAAGTTAATTCATCCTGTGCTGGTTAGAAAAGGCAAAACATGAAGAAAACGATTTGTGACATTAGACTTTTATACATTTATGTTTTTGATTATTTTCTTTTCAATGAAAGATTACAAATACTGAAAATAGCATTTAAGTAAGTCTACTTGAATGACTTCTTAACATTTACAGGTAAAATAATTGTATTCCAAGCAGATTCAGATTGATTAAATGTTCAAAGAGTTTATTACAAGAGTATTGAAAATAAAGTATGGGGAGAGGTTTCTATATTATAGGGATACTCAAGAAATTTAAGCAGTTTTTGACCTAACCTGATCAGTCTGGGCAGGTCAAAAGATGATTTAAATGATTTAAGAAGCTCTCAGCACTGGAACACATTTATTTGGAAGGTTACAATAAAAATTTAACCAAGAACTTTGGTTTAATATAGCTGAATAAAGCAATTTTTCAGAGACATATAACCTGATCATTTATATGTTAGAGATGATGAGTGCAAAGCTATAACAACATTTGAGGACAGGAAAAACAATTTAAGTCACTCACATTTGATACTATATGGCCCTGCTAATCTATATGCTATACAAACGACAGCTTTTATTGATTAAATACTCCTGGATATTAAAAAATAAATTTTCTGGAATCATTCTGCTTTAACACTATAATTGTTATTTTAGTGTCCCCTTCTAGCCTTTTCTATACACATGCTTTTGTAGAAAATGTAACTACAGTGTATAAATGTAGCTACATTATAAATTTTTTTTCATGAATTAGTGTATATAATCCTTTTGGTGCCCAGCAATGCTTTTAGTCACTATCCTACTGGTGACTATCCTACTGCAAGAAATAAGTATTAGTCTAACCATAAATACCAAAGCGCACTGGTGGATATTAACAAGTATGTACTTGTATCACCTATATCTATATCCAAATGATGTACATATCTTCAGAACAAATGGAAATATTTTTAGATTTGGTGTTGCTGTGAGTTATTTAATTGCTGCTAACTTCTGTTGGCATGGAAATTATGAATCCACTGTTTTATATGTATGCAAATTTTGGATATTGTGTTTAGAGTTACCACATACGGATTTATTTAGAAATATATTTTACAAATGTATAAAAATTGCATTGGGATTTATAAAAGTTAAGCCTAATTATTTAGTTACTTATTGCCATGATGAATACAGCTGTTGCTTGCTATATAAAACAAGACTCTTAAGTGGGTGCTGATAATTAGTATTAGTTTATATTTGCAAAGAAACTTATTTAAGTGTTCTTCGTAGAATCTAGCAAAGGAATGGGCGAAGCAGGGCATGGAAAAGAAAAACTCTAAGGGTGTGATTTCAGGTGATGTCCCAGTCTTAGCCTGACTCCATGGAATGCTCTGGAGCATAAAATAAGATCTCAAAACTTGTTCCACTTAGGCGCCAAAGAGCTGGACTTTTGTACTCTCATGCTGGTTAGCCATGGGCCACTGCAGGAAGGTGGGGTAAGCACTCAGGCCTTTCTTCCTCTTCTGTTGGAGAGAAGGCTTCAG
Organism: Piliocolobus tephrosceles; assembly: GCF_002776525.5. Classification (NCBI taxonomy): domain Eukaryota; kingdom Metazoa; phylum Chordata; class Mammalia; order Primates; family Cercopithecidae; genus Piliocolobus; species Piliocolobus tephrosceles. Next base: position 28,121,027 of record NC_045438.1, on the reverse strand, counting down.
TGAAGGTGCCTAGGCAGGGCATCAACAGTGTCCTTTACACACTTATTGTCATAATATTAGTGTAAAGTAGGTGGCCTATCCATGATTCCTGAGATAACAGATGAGGAAAATGGAATGTAGCTAAACTGTTGGAACTGAGCAAAGTCTATGGATCTTTATAAAACTTTTATACTGCTAGCAATTATGCTAGAATTATCATGTGTGTATAATGTTAGTAGTTAACATTAGTAACTCTCTGTTATATTAGAGATAATACCTAAAATGTACTAAAAATGGTGGTGACAAATTTGAATATCCAGGATACTGATCTTACAGAAAATATGTATCTGGAAGATATTAATTGCAACCTTTCTAGACAGTGAGTTTGTCTAGACAGTAAACTGTATTCCTTAATTTACCATTTGGATTACATTCAGAATTCAATTTAACAGCTGTATACATGCATCATGAGATTTCATAAGCAATATGGTAAGAGAAAACATTTAAATCATATTGTTTGCCTATTGAAAAGAAAAATTGAATAACAAACACTTTATTATCTGGGTACTGCCTATTGAAAAGAAAAATTGAATAACAAATACTTTATTATCTGGGTACTAATTAAAACTTCCTGATATTATTTATATTTTGAGTTATGTATACACTTGCTGGTGTAGTGCCACAGTGTTCAGAACAATGATGTGAATGCAGTTACTTCCAGACAATATTTTCCAGTGCATTAAAATAAGAAAAGGGTAGCCAGTTTTTTATTAGTAGTAACTACTGCTAAGCTTTTGAAAATTGATTTGTTCTTACAAAATTATATATTTATATATATAATTATGTATATATACTAAAGCATAAATTAGATAATTGTGAAATAGTTTGGAATCTTTGAGAAAGTCTAAACATATGGTGGAAATAACTTTCTTTGGACAAATTCTAAGATACACAAGTAGTTTTGAAAGCATTATAATTTAAACTACTATGCAAATATTGAAGTTCTTCAAATAATGAATATTTTCCTATTGTGACCTTTTACCATATAATCCCTACACATCATTACTCTGTACATTTCATGGCTGTTGGTACCTTTCACAGTACTGGCCTTCGTATCCCCGTGGACAAGCAGTGCAGCGGTAGTCATCAAGGCCTTCTGTGACACAAGAGGGGCTGAAACTGAATCAGAAAGAAAAGGATTGCAAAAAAAGTTTAATCCATTTATTTTATAAAATACTATTCCTATCCATTATCAAGGTTTTTGGGACCTACTTTTAAGTGGTGATAAATGCCATCCTTATAATTAGCTGAAGTTCTTATTTAATGGTAGGACATCACAATGAAAAACCATTAATAAGAGTAAACAAATACATACTGTTTGGTTTAAATGATGGATTAAAAATGCATCACACAAGGCATGTTAATATTCTGGAATTTAACAATGATGTGACAGCCATGAATATACTAAACGTCCAGCAAAATTGTCCTATTGTTCACTAATCAAAAGAAAAATCTGACTAGAATTTATGCACATTGTCCGATAGTAGAATAGCTATTACGTATTATCTTTTAGGTTAAAAAAAAAGCATAAAATCTATATAATTTTTTTTTCTTGAAAACTCAGCCCAAATGGCCACTGGTGCTTCAAGACATGAAGTGTGAATAAATGTTTCACTTGGAATAAAAGAATATCTTTTCTAATTTACATCCAGATTTCAAACTACATTTTACTTTGAACACAAAGTAATGTGATTTAGTGTGAGGAAAAAAGGGAAAGCTTTTTCTATGAAAATGACTATTTTATGGTATTTTCTAATAATTAGGTCTTATATAACTTCCCCAATGTTTTTACTACAATGCTGGTAGACCACAGCCAGTCTGTCTTGCTCCAGGATTTCTGATGATCTTACTCTATAAAAAAAAAAAAAAAAAAAAAAATACTCCACAAGACTTGAAAACTAAACTATATTAGCGTGTAGTTTTGGGTTGTTACAAACTTCTCTCAGCTGCATTCCCATTAGATAAAACTGAGTGATGCATTGGAAACTTGGAAATTAAAAACATGTATCTGTGGCAGAACAATAATGCTGCACACACCACTTTTCTTTTCGCTGCTTCACTAAATCAGTTGATGCTGAACACGCAATAACAGGCCAGGCCCACAGCTCCTTTTGGTCAGGTGCTATTAGGACCTAATGTTAATGTCTTCTAATGCATTACATCAATAGTACATGAATGAGTAATAGGCTCTAACTTTTGCAAAATTTGTGAACAAATTGATCTACTACTCACAAACTTATTATCCAAAAAATTTATTTTTGCATTCACAAAAAATAAACTTATAATTGACACCCTCTGCCAAGTTTTTAGCTCATTCATTTAAAGCCTGATACTGAGTGCATCTGCGCATGCACACTCACGCACACGTGCACACACACATACACTCTCTTATACAGATTTTAGACATTTCCAGTGAAACTCTAAAGAGCCAATATAATTAAGTTACATTTCTTTATAGTAAAATAATGAAATGTCAATAAATAAATAATTAATAAAGTGTTTACTATATAGGAATGTAGTAATTCTTGAATAGTTGATTTTTTTTTCAAATTATGATATTATGGTGGATTGCACTGTTTCCTTATATCTCATAAAAGGTCTTCTGGAGGGAGTAGGGATTCCATCTCACCTGAAGCTTGAGTTTATTCTTTCTGTTCACAACTCCCTAACTGCTCTCAATTCTCATTTCGTCTGCAGGGCTACTCAGAAATCCTTGGGCTTTTCTCATGGTGACCATCTTTTACGTTTCCCTATGGCTGCTAATTCCAAACTCCCCTCAACTGAATTTTAAACACTTACAGAGTCTGCTCTCTGTGTCATCTCCTATGGACACTGCAGAGATAAATGGGTTTCTGGAAATCATTTCCTTCTGGTTTTTATCCCAGTTCACTGGTTGTTCCTTTTCAGTTTCCTTTGTTGGATCTGTGGCACGTCCTTGATCTCTTAACGTGCTTCACAATTCAGTTTTCTGATTTCTGCTCCCTTCTTCTCTCTCCTCTAAATGATCTCACTTAGTCCTAAGGGATCTAAATATTGTGCCTACCTTCACAGATTTAAAGTAAGTTTCTCCCCATCCAAAAATACACCAGATCTTTCCCAATTTTCCCCATCCCAGTCAACGGCCACTCCATGTTTCCATTTGCTTTGCCAAAAACCATGGTGTCAACCGTGTCTCCTCTGTCACACTCCACTTATCTCCTATCTGCAAATGCTGTTGGTGCTTCCATCAATAACACCACTGGATTATCCTGTACCAAGACACCTCTTGCCACTGGAAGATTTTTAGCCTTCAGGACATTTAGATATTCATCAGAGCTTTGCTGACTTCATCTCCTAGCACCCTCTTCTCATTCACTCTGTTCCAACCACCCTAGCCTCCTGTTGTCTGCCAAGCATGGGCCTGTGTCTGGGCCAGTGCAGTGACTTTTTTCTCTGAGGGGACTGTTCTTCCTGCAGGTATTCACATGACTCACACCATTCACATTTCTGCACAAGTCTCATCTGTTTGTGAAGATCATTGACCACCTTATCTAAAATCATACCTTAGTCACTCTAAGTTCATTGAGGCTCCTTTATTTCTCCTGGTAGTACTTGTCATTACCTGACATTACATTATATATCTACTTCTTTATCTTACTCTCTTATAAAAAATATAAGCTCCAGAAGGCTAGGAAACATGGGCTGTTTTGTTCACTTATATATTCCCAGTATGAAGAGTCATGCCTAGCATTGGGTTGGGCCCTCATTAACTTTTTATTGAATAAATAAATAAATAAAATATTATGTTTACTTTCATGGAATTTACAATTTCGTGTGAGAGACAGATATGTACACATATAGGACAGGAAACATATCTTTTATCTCTTCATAGTGTTGGGATGAAGTACATGCTTAGTAAATGTTCATCTTCTGAAAGAATAATTGAAATAATTCTGTATAGTAAAATGTGTTAGTTGTATACAAAATGTACAAAATACACGCTGTGCTATGGATAGGTTTTGTGGCAGAGGTAGGGTTTGAAAAATGTCTTGAAAAATAAATTAGATTTTACAGGGATTGTCTCAGGGAATAGCAAGAGCAGACTGCTAACGATGTCTAGGTAAGTGCAAGAAACGCCAAACTTGGCATTATATAGAATGGTGTTGAGGGCAGGGAGCCTGGAAAGGTAATCAGATTACAAAGGGTTTCTAATGCTCAAAGAGTCTGATCTTTCCTTGGGAAGGCACTGGAAACTTCTAAGGGTGTGTGAGCACTGCCACTCTGTTATAAGAGTTAAATTTCTACCATATTTGTTTTGCTAAGAGATAATGAGGACTTGAACTAATGCCGTGGAAATGAGTCAGTAATCACTCATCATGCCTCCATATTTCTCACTGACTGCACAGATCGAAGTCATAAATTGAGATATCTCAGCCTCCTTCATCTATTCCTCAGAATCTGTTTTTATGTCTTGAGGAGAAGTGCCTCTTTTCTTTGCCCTGGCTGGTTTCTTTGCTTCACATTTTAATTATTCTCTTCTCACCATTTATAGGTCTTCACTTTGTTAATTAGCCTAATATGTCCCAAGCTTTAGATGGTGATATTAGTGACTCATGAACTCCATTTAGTAGGTTTTGGCTGAAATTTTTTTCTAAAAATGTAAAATAACAAAATTAAATAAACAGCATGGTATATAATACATCTATTTAGATATCTATGCACACAAGTTTTTGTGGGTTTCTGGCTTATGATATAAAAAAGTGTTTCTTACAGTGGTTGCAATCAATAAAGTTTGAAAATCACTGAACTTGCCATTTTAATTTGATATTTTGATTCAGTGTCTTTTGTATAAAAATTTACTCAAATTATACAAATCACATAAAACAACAATGAAACAAAAATGAAAACACACTCTTATTGATCCTGCTAACCAATCAGGGTAGTATTCTACCATTTTATTCTTGAAATTTCTTAAAACTGTAAATTAAAATTCTGCTTTCATTATTGATGGTCAAAATTCATCAATGACTCTTATAGTGTAACCACAGGACCAACCAAAACTGGGCCTACCCTGTTGATAACAAAATGTCAGGTTACCTTTTAGGTATAACAGAGCCAAAAACTGCAAGTCGTGTAGCCTAGGCATGTTCAATAGAAAAACTGTGACCTCTAACAACACCAGGAACCAACTATTCCTCCCCTTGAACCAACAAGACAGGGACAAAATCAAAACCTGAACATTGGCACTCCTTCAGAAACGAGGGGTTCATTGGCTCAGAAGATCTAGGGCTAAAATCTGCCTCGATATACCTTATTGTAAGTGATCAAATTTGAAGCCCTCCAATCAGACTTTGCCAAGCCAGCATTTCTAAATCCTTTGCCTTGCCTTCTGATCCCTTGAAACTTTCCTCATATCCCAAATTAGGGAGACAGATTTGAACCTGACTCTTGTCTCCTTGCTGACTAATTTTGCAATAAAGCTTTTCTTTTCCCCAAAGTCAGTGCCAACGTTATTGGCTTCTATGTGCTTCAGGCAGCAAGCCCATTTATTTGCTCAATTACAATAGTCAGTTGCCACCATATTCACCGGGTCTCCCTTGTGAAAGCAGCAACTGATGCTGTTCATTGCTCTTCTCTCCCTTGGTGTCAATGGCAGTGCCGCCCGGGTTCCCTCTCTTCTGACTGCTCCTGCCTTGGCTCTCCTTTTTCTTCTTTCCCAACATGAAGTCCTGTCTTTCCTTCTTTCTATATACTAGCTTTGGATAACATTAGCCTGGGAAATCTTATCCAACTTTAATTCACTTATTAACATATCTTTTCCTTCATCTGCTCCTGCAATTTTCAGATTTCCATTTCTTGCAGCTATTTGCATATTTCCATTCAGACAGATATGTTCTATCAATCTGAACCTATTTGAAACATAAATTATCTTTCTTCTCTAACAGCTCTCTCCTGGTTTCTCTATTTCAGTTAATGGCACCATCATTTTCGGGGGCAACCTGCCTGAAAACCTCAGTCTTCAACTCCTGCCCGGACCCTCACCCCTCACATCTAATTAGTTTTCAAATCTGTAGAGCTGTATTAAACAGTTTTCTCACATTCATTCCTTTGTCTCCATTCTTGTTACTATTACCTACTTCTGGTTCTAATTATCTTTTGCCCATGCGAGTATACTAGCCTTTTAATTGGTCTCTATGCTTTTCTCATTTGCCTGTTTCAATTCATTATACTCAAATCTATTATAATAGTTTTCCTAAAATGTGGCTATAATCATATTAACCTTTTTTTCCAAAATAAAAACTTCTAGTGTTTCCTTATTACATAGAAAATTAAATAACTATTTCTTAGACTGGTATTTAGGGTTTTCTACAATATGGACTTTATTCTCCCATTCATTTTCATCTGCGATTATGAAATTGTGTCTGAACTCCATGTTCCAAATTCTGTTACTTATTAGGTTTTGCACATCCCTTGTATTTTCTAAGCATTTGTCCATTTAATTTCCTACTATTCCCACCAGTGAAAATCTTTAAATTAATTATTTAAGATCCATTATACATGCTACAATTTCTTTTCATATGTTCCTGAAGCTTCCGGTATTAAGTGTGGTGTTTTGTGCCTTTGAATTCTCTTTACATTTAAGTTGACACCCTTAACACAGGTTTTACAGTGAGTTCCTCCAAAAAATGGCATGCTTCTCTTGTATATCTCCTGTAGCTTTTATTATAGTGTAATCACCAGGGAATTATCAATTAGTTATTACATTTTTCTAATCCAAATGGCTTACTTTTTAAAACAATTAAATACATAGCATTATGCTGTTTAAATCTGGGCATCAAGGAGAAATTAGGGAAAGAAAGACAAAAATAATGTTATTTTTCATACACCTACTACTTGGTCCCTGGCTGAACAATAAGACCATGCATATTATCCTCTTCAATATCCAGCTTACCTAAAAATTTACATTTGACACCCTGTAAAAGGCTTGTGATTCCAGCCAACAAAAAAGAGGAGCTTTCAGAGGAAAAGGAGATGATTTACAGGAAATGTTTTCAGAATGCATACAAAGCCGAAGATGAAGAAGAAAGTGAGTAGGCACAGGTGCAAAGATCACGTTGTCTGAAGTGCTCTGTGGCTCTTTAACACTCAAGATAGAGTGTCCAGAATTCTAATTCTGAACAAACTGCCATACATTATTTTCAAAAGAAAATTCTTAGAGTAAATCTGCCCTGCCTTACTGAAGTCTATAAATCACTTAACAGAAAGTGCAGGTAGTCTGGGCAAAAAGGTAAATGAAAACACCTACGGTTTTCATCAATATATAAACCAGTGCAGAATCTTCAGACAGCACTGAAAGAAGATATTCCAGCTTTTGTTTCTTGTTAGGGCTGTGTTTCCATGGTACCAAGCTCAGACCATCTTAAGAAAAAGGAGGTTGTGATTTCGGGAGTTTCCTTTTTTTTTTGGAGCATAACAATAAGTCACCTGCTTGAATTGTACAATTTTTCAACTGTTTTCTTGATAATTATTTCCAAATCTTGAATCAAACACATAAAATAAATGGAAACAGCCACAAAAATTATATAATATGCACCCGAACAATCCTTCATAGCTGATATTATGGGCAGAGGTATAAGTAAACATTAGACAGGTATATTTATGAAACCATGCATATTTGTGTATGTGTGTGTGTGTATATATATATATATAATTTGTTTTATAAACATATCTTACATTAATATTGGTATTTACATTTTAAGTAATAAGTATTATTTACTTGGGGCAGAGTTTCAAAGGAAAAATGAACCATAGAGTATTATATACTCACTTTTGTCATGTTTTTATATTATTAAAAATATCTCTATCTTAAATTGAGATTTTTATCTACATGGAAAAAATAGCCAAATCATAGACAGACCATGTGCTAGACAGATGGCATTTCTGATTGGGAAATGTGGTTATATTTCTCAATCTTACTTGTTACTGGAAGAAATCAGAGGGCAGGCACACTGCTGACAGTCATTTGGCAATCCCTTTACAATTCCATAGTATCCAAGAGCACATCGTTCACAGAAGTCACCAGCAGTGTGATGCTGACAATTCTGTAAAGGAAAGAAGTTTGTTTTTCATTTAGTGAGAGTTAGGATGTAATTTATCATACAGTCCCTAGCTATGAATGTGTGTCTATGAACACATATACTTTCTTACACACACACACACACACACATACACACACATACACACACACACACATTTTATCACTGACAGAGAACTCAGTCTTTGATATAAATATTTTTAAAGAAGCTCTTTTATTTGAGAAGCTAATACCTAGCTATTATAGCTACACTGACAATAAGAGTTTCTATTCTCTTTTCCCTGAATCAATCGCTATGTAAATGTTTCTCCTACTCCAAATTGGGGAATAGACTTCAAGAGTCTCTAAAATTTATTATTTCTTCTAGGCATTTATGTTTCTTCATATCCCAGATTTTAGCTCTCTGAGAGGTTAGAAAAAGGTGCTACAAATACTGTGGCCTTGGTACATGCCCACTAGTGGGCTTTCTGAAACCACCTCAAAGTGGAAAGCATAGATGTAGGTGGTTCTTCATAAATACAGAGGAGTCAATCTAAAACCAGCAATCTCAGATCAATATCTTCTTTTTTATGCTTGCATAATAAGAGACATTGGAGTGATATCCTTTAACTCGTTTCCACAAGGAAATGAGAATAGCTTCAGAATAGTGTGTAAATAGCTTCAAATTAAAATTTTCATGAAGCAGAATTATATTTAATGCAATAATCAATTATGCAATAAGAACTTAGGAAGAGCTACATGGAATGAACTGAAACAGTCAATGACAGAACATCCTACCTTCTAGAAATTTATGTAAGCTTTGGGAAAATAATAATTTAAAAAAACCACCTGCCAAAAAATAAACATGGCAGCAAGAATGCAACATTGAATGTTGTTTTGTGGGAATGTGATCCTTGCATCTGAGAGTTGAGAAAAAGGAAGAAGGGAATTTGGAATTGGATTTTAGCTGGATTTTATAAGACAGGATTTGGACTGGTCAGAATAGTGACTTACATCTTATAAACAATATCGAAAGAGAAGTTGAGAAACAAATAAGTCAGTAACAAACTAGATGGACATGTTAGTGAACTGGCTTCCTGATAATCTCAGCTGGAGCCACAAAGCTGCCTGCAGGCTCTATACTGAACTTGGATGATATCCTATAGACTGGGCTCTGCTTCATTTAATCAATCAAGAAGAATGTATTTATTCTTCTTGAAGAATGTTTCGTGTGTCGTCTAATGGCCAGACAATTGTTGGTATGGAATGTGTGGTAATTCACAACAAACAATAGCTGACGTCATTTCCACCACAGATATTGCCATGGAATTAATTTTTGCTTAGAACTTCTGCTAACTCTTTCTGAGAGTTTATGCTATTTCTTGCAGTGAAACTATGACATTGCCACAGTGAATTTTAGATCATTTAGTTTTTACATTTTTCGTGTTATATTTGAAAGTATATTGTGACATTTACAGATTTTATAACAATGTGAAACGAATCCGGTTTTTCCAATATGACAAGGTACAAACCTTGTCATTTTTGTTTGTTTGTTTGTTTTTCTTTTGAGACAGAGCTCTGTCACCCAGGCTGGAGTCCAATGGCATGATCTTGGCTCACTGCAACCTCTGCCTCCTGAGTAAAGGGATTCTCCTGCCTCACCCTCCCGAGTAGCTGGGACTACAGGCACATGCCACCATGCCCGGCTAATTTTTGTATTTTCAGTAGGGATGGGGTTTCACCATGTTGGCCAGGCTGTTCTCGAACTCCTGACCTCAGGTGATCCACCTGTCTCAGCCTCACAAAGTGCCCAGCAAATCTCAAATCCTCTACTTCTATACCTCACCCTCAGTCAATGATGGCTCCCTATTTTAAGAGATAAGAAAGCTCTAATTTCAAGTGTCATTGCAGAAAAGTGGTTAGCAGAGCAAAATCATTTGTCATATTTTGCCATTGATTTAAGTGCCATAATCCTCTTTTATTCAACCATCCAAAGGAACCACCATTTTTTAGCAATAAAAGAGCTATTCTGTATTTAACAATAGCATTATGAAAGATAACGTCTCCAAGATAAAATAATTATCTATTATCTATCATAATAATCCAATCTAATTTGGATGCTCTCTTGGTTTCCTGGCAAACAATTCAATGTCTTGCCACATTATTTTCCATCCGTTTGACATTTGTTTCTGTCCTTTGTCTGAAGCTACTCTACTCCTAAATTGGTTTCCTTGCCTCCTGCCTCCCCATTTTCTCCAGCATCTTCATTCCCTCCTTTGCAGGCTCATTCCCATTAATATTTGAAACTGGTCAAGTCTTTCCTGTCTTAAAAAAAAAAAAATCTGTGAGGCCTCAAATTGCTCAGCAATGTCTATCCTATTTTTGATAAGCTTTTTAAAAGACATTGTTTACATTCCTGGTCTCTACTTCTTCATCTCCCATTCACCCTTTAAACAGGCTTCTGGTTTCACCATTAAACATAATACCAGGATGACCCCTAAGATCTTTGTTGCTAAAGCAAAACTTAGAATCATCAGGCCTCATGATATGTGCGTTTTCTGTAGCCACTGATATTTCTGGATACTCTTTCTTTGAAATTTTCTCTTCCCATGGTTTCTTTTTCTTTTTCTTTTTCTTTTTTGAGATGGAGTCTCACTCTGTTGCCAGGCTAGAGTGCAGTGGTATGATCTTGGCTCATTGCAGCCTCTGCCTCCCGGGTTCAAGCGATTCTCCTGCCTCAGCCTCCCAAGTAGCTGGGATTACAGGTGTGTGTCACCACGCCCAGGCTAATTTTTGTATTTTTAATAAAGATGGGGTTTCACCGTGTTGGCCAGGATCATCTCAATCTCTTGACCTCGTGAGCCATGGCACCCAGCCCCCATGGTTTCTTTAAGAGTAAGCCAGTTGATGTTTCTCCCACTTCTATGGCTACTCTAATTCTCTTTTATGGACTCTTCCTTCCCTTTCTGTTTAATATAATTGATGCCCTTAATTCTAACTTTGATCCTCATCTCTTTTTTCTCCTCCATATTTACCTTGGTGATTTCATCCATTACTATGACTTCAGTTAACGGTGTGCCCAAAACTCTGTATTTTATGTATTCAGCCTGGATATCTCTGATGGGTTCCAGACTTCCACTTCTAATTGCTTCTTGAGTAAATATTGTATAACACAGAAGTGCCCTAAATTTGAAATGACCACAATTAAGTTCATCTCTTGCTAAACCTGCGAATACTCCTGTATTTCTCATTTCATCTGAGGTCACTGTCATCCACTCAATTGCCAAGGTCGGCAACCTAGAGGCCTCTCTTATCCGAGGTATCCATCAGATCATCAGTTCCACGAGTCTATTACTCTCTGTTTCTTGACTTTCTTGTTGCTACTGTTTTCATCTGGCCACTGTCATATTTTACTTGGATTATTGGAATAGCCTCTTAGCTAAAGATCCTGTCTCCATATTTTTCTTATCTGGTGATTTCTCCACACTGCAATCAGAGTGATCATCCTATGAACATATCAGACCATGCCCTTCTCTTGCTTGAAAAGCTACACTAGTTCCCAAATGCAGTCAGGATGAATAACAAGTCATTAGCATGGCAAGGAAGAGCTTCATTATCTGCCACCCCGCCCCCCTATGCCTTCACCACCACAGCGCTTACCCCTCTATATGTAGCTGTAACCACGGCTTTCTTTGCATATAATGCCATAGCCACATGGGGCCATCTGAAATTCTCAAATTATGCGGATACTCTTTATCATTGCTGGGACTTTTCATTTGCAAATCCTTAGCTCTAGAGTGCGTATCGGGCTAGCACCTATTCATTTCAGCTCTCATTTTAAATGTCAGTTTCTCTGAGACACATTCCCTGATGCCCTAAAACTGGCTTAAATGCTCCTTTTAGTGCATCAAACATGGGAGGCATTCGATGACTATCTTTGAATGGCTGAATGAATGAATGCATGTTTCAGGAAGTATAGATGAAACTGGTCAGTCTTTTTCAGATGAAAAAGCCCAAATTTCAAGTGTCATTGCAGAAAAGTGGTTAGCAGAGCAAAATGATTTGTCATATTTTGCCACTGATTTAAGTGCCATAATCCTCTTTTACTCAACCATCCAAAGGAACCACCAGTTTTTAGCAATAAAAGAGCCATTCCATATTTAACAGTAGCATTAAGAGAGATAATGGCTCCAAGATAAAATAATTATCTATGAATTCTAACTTCAAGTCATTCAGCAAGGGGTCATGCTGACGAATAAGTGTTAACTGGGGAGTGTTTTAAGAACATATTTTATAGTTATAGAGATGAATGTGCCAAAAATACATAGGACCTCCAACAATAATTTTCAGCATTTTACTTTTGCAGTAAAATAATTGCATAATGAATTATTTTATGTAACCTAAATATAACATTAGTAACTCAATTAAAATCCTTAAAGCCAATAACCATTACTAAAAAGACAGAGATTCAAAAATATGATTTTGTTTCTCTTATACCTGTAAGTCTACATAATTTCTTCAACAGAGAAAGCAAATATTGTAATCTTCTCTGGACAATCTTGTCAGTCTTTCACAGGGTTGCCGACATACTAAACTTGGTTAATTGAATCAAATGTCCTGGTTAGGTCCACAAACACACAACACATAAATCAGGAGCCTCTTTTTGAAACTTTTTTGACATACCCTTTTCATGTGACTTTCCTGTCTGCTTTGAAATAGTGTACATAACATTTTTTCTTATATAAAAATTAGTCTTTAGGGAAAATTTCTATATTTTGGATGCCTAATGAGAAGTTTAATTATATTCTCAAGAGTGGTATGTGCTAGTATCTCTTCAATAATACATCAGAATATATTAGATTTGTTAAGTTTTTTTTTTGCACACTGGAAAACTGTTGGTATATATTCCTTCTACAAAATCAAATGAATATAACATTAATATTATAGTATCTCGGGCCTAAGGTGAGAAATTACTTAACCTTCTTGCCATACAGGAATGCCTTCTATGCTTTCCTTGAGATATCATTAAAGGCATGAATTCTTATAAGACAGCTTTTTTTTCATCTCGCATAAGCTGTGAAGGTTTTCCTTACAGTGAATAAAAATTTGTTGCATTCTAATTTTCAGTGATCCAAGTTCTGCCTTCTGAAGTGATGAAAATTAAGTCTAATTCCCTTTTCCTAGGGAAGGTCCTCAAATATCTAAGAATATTATTACCTCCTAAATCTTTGTTTCAAGCTAAACATTTAGCAATCTTACTCAGGGTTTCCTTCAAATATAAGTCTCTAGCTGTGATTTGCAAATATATTAAATGTACTTCCTCCCTTGATTTGGATCTTACACAAGTAGCAATGCCCTGTGTTGGCACCTAGTGAATCTGCAATCAAGTAAGGACTCTTACTTCACATGAATTGCTAATACGTGTCATTTCCTCTGTTCTTTCCCCTAAACTAGAAAATAAGCTCTAGAGGGCAAGACCCATGCAGTCTTCATATTCCTAGTACCTATCATAGGCCATAGACCTGTATATTAGAAACATAATTAACAGATGCCACAGGAATGAACAAACAAGTGAGCTTACCTGAGTTCAAATCTTTTCTATTAATCTCATCTTGTTAATTGTAATTCATAGTTTCATCTGTCAGGATCTTTTCCCACCATCCAACACATTAGATAATACTTTCAGCTTTATGTTATCTGAATATTTGATAGATCTCATCCAAAGCATTTACAGATATTTTGAACAAAACAAGGTCAAATACAAAGCTTATGCCTCATCATTGGAGATATCACTAGAGCGTACTCTGGGTCACACATTTTTAGCAACGTATATGCCCATCATCCTATCAGCTGGCTAACATCTGGCTCATATTTTCAATCTTGTGTGCAAGGATACTACGAAATAGCTCATCAAACGCCTATTTAAACAAAACCAGCATTTGAATCATGGATAAGACCTCTACTGCTTTATAACATAAGCAAGTTATTTAATTTCTCTAGCATTAGTTCATCAACTGTAAAAGAAGAAATAATCTTGTCTATCTCATAAGTTCATTGTAACAATAAATGAGAAAATCTCTGTATGGTGACCTGTTTTGGTCCCGGTACATACACAGTTTTGGACACATAATAGCGGTTATTATTTTTGCTGAATTTGAGATATGATGTATCACATTGTCTGATAAACTTGATATTTTACTGGGATTTAGAAAACTAGGTTTTCAGATATTATATATACAGTAAACCTAGCACTTAGTTTGATATGTTATTTTGAGTGAACCTATTCTTTTTTTCAATTTTTAATTTTTTGTAGACACGGGGCCTGTGTTGACCATGCTGGTCTCGAACTCCTGGATCCTCTTCTCTTGGCCTCCAAAAGTGCTGGGATTACAGGCATGAGCCACTGCCCCCAACAAAGTGAACCTATTCTGATTCCTAATGAGCACTGTTTATTTTTTCCACAGTTGACAGATATTTGTTAAGTAAGCAAAACTTAAATTTCATTGGAGATCACAATCAATCTGTTTCCTACATTTTATTTCCTTTATAAAACCTGGAAAGACGTTTTATTGCTTACTATCCTGTGACACATTTTATGTTCTCACAATTTGTCAGGTGTTTTCCATACATGACCCCTAGTCACTTTTGCAGATTCTGTCACGACTCTAAGATATAATTCACTTGAACTTTCAAAATCAAACTCATTTAATCAGCAGAGTGTGTTTACACTCTCTCACCATCTGGAGAAAGCAGTTTGTGGTGGATTTGAAACCTGCTTCTAATACTTTTTGGTCAAGACTTTATAGGTTGCTTACATTTTCTTAGCATTAATTTTCAGAACTTAGTATAAGGCTAACAATCTCTATTTTGGCAAGGTTGTTAGGTAGATTAAATAAGGTTTACAAAACAAAAAATTAGTGAATTCTAGTTACAAATCTGTCTGTTTACTGAAGATAGTGTTAATTGATTAAATGTTTCAGGCAACAGCAACAATCAGTTATAGAGATTTATTTTATTATTTTTTAAAAATAAGAATTGTGATAGAGTGAAAATAATATTTCCACAAATTATTTTATCTTTAAAAAGTTGTTTGAGCTAGGTAAGGCTTCAATATTCCCATGTGAAAAAAAAATAGGAGAAATAATTCTGACTACAGGGTATAGCAATGATTAAATGAAAATATCTTCCTTCTGTCTCTCTCTCTTTCTACTTACCCATGTGTGTGTACTAGTTACTGTTGGTTCACTTATCTCCCTCTCTCCCCTTGGATTCAGTATCACATAGGTTTTCTTCTTCAAAATATTTTTTTTCTTAAGGAGCAATAGTCACTGAGCTATTCATAACATGCCTATGTATAAGATTTATTAATGCCTAGGATGAAGCAACAATTATCTTGCAAGTATCATTAGGTATGATGAAGAGCATAGTTACAAAGTGATCTGGGTTTCTTGGAAATATTTAGTCTATAAAGCTTTCTATAGTTTTCTTTCCTATACACTTTATATTTTCAGGGTAAGGTGTGAAGAAAAAGAAAAACAAGATAAGTGAGTGCCCATCTCCAAATATCATCACGTTGGAGGTTAAGGCTTCCTATGGCCTGAATAATTGTGTTCTCCAAAAATTCGTATGTTGAAATCCTATCTCCCAATGTGATAGCAACAGGAGAAGGGGCTTTGGGAGGTGATTACATCATGAGGCTGGAGCCTTATGCGTGGGATTAGGGCCTTTACAAAAGAGACCCCAGAGAGCTATCCAGTGCCTTCCAACATGTGAAGACAAAGAAAGAAGGGGTCATCTATGATAAGGAAATAAACCTTCCCCAGACACTGACTTTGCTGGAGATTTGATCTTGGACTTCCCAGCCTTCAGAACTGTGGTAAATAAGCTTCTGTTATTTATAAGCTACCTAGTTTATGATATTTTGTTACAGCATCCTAAATGGACTAAGACAGTAAGAAAATCTAGCATAGTGCTAGACATAAATTATTTTTACATTTTTTGATCAATTATCAACTGATTGGTTCTTCAACTATAAATGGTAGATAACACGTATGGTAATGATCATCATTATCATAATTGCTTTTATGAAGCATACCATACACCAAGTAATGTTCTAAGCCTTTTATTGAGTATTTCATCAAATCCTTACAAAAACTCTGTGAGTAGGCACTATTATTATTTTCATAATATAAATGAAGAAACTAAGACCTCATTAAGGTTAAATAAATTGAGTAGGCTCACACTGCCAGTAAGGGGTGAAGCCAGGATTTGAATCAAGGCACTTTGACTGCAGAGCTCATGCTTGCCACTATACCAAAGTGGAAGGCATTGCACTGTATAATGGATATGATATGAAACTGAGATCCATATTACACATAAAAGAGAAATCAGTATGCTTCGGTTTCCTCAGTTACAATGTGGGAGTAATAACAGCTATTTCTTATTTGCCTCATGAGGCCATTTCAAAGATGAACAGAGTTGCCTAAATTCAAAAGTTGTGAGTTCCATGAAAGAAAATATAAAAATTCAGAGCATAACGGTTTATACCAGCTGTGCTTGTTTAATGGAAGTATTTATTTTTTACTTCATCTAGGGATAACTCAGAAAATAGACATGCTTTTAGAATTCTTAGGGAACAAAAGTAGTCATAATAGTCAATTGGTCAAAAGAGGACAGTATAAAGATGATAATTTTAATCCTAATAAAAATCAAATTAAACTGCATTCTTTATAAAAGCTTTTAAATTAATCATATAAAGCAAACATAACTGTGTTAAAAATGCCAGTGAAGATTGCATAACAAAAATGCATTTAATTCTTGCTTAAGAATGTGTATAGATTAACCGCCCCCCAAATTACCTATTGAATTTTTCAGGCAAGCAGATGATGAAAAAATAGTATACTAAAGCAAGATAGTAATTATTTCTGGAATTCATGGATGGCTAATATTAGTTATTTATTTTGTCAGTAATATCATTTATGGCTCTGTTTAAGGTGGATCACCTCTTAAATGCATCTGCATTCCTACCCCACTCTCCACAATTAAGCATATGACTAATTTAAATATCTTCTTCTGATTGAAATAGGATATATTTAATAAGCTAGGAATAGAAATAAGTTTTCTTAACACGACAATAAATGTTTTTCTTATACTAAACATCAGCATCATACTTAATGGTGAAAGTCTTAAGGCAATCATATTAAAATCAAGAATAAAATAGAAAGCTGATTATTTTGGGAGACAATTAAAAAACATGAAATTATTATTATAACAGATATAGCTTTTGATAAGTAAAAATACAATTATAATATTTGCAAATAATAGTATTATAGGCCAGGCGTGGTGGTTCACACCTGTAATCCAAGAACTTTGGGAGGCTGAGGCAGGCGGACCACTTGAGGTCAGGAGTTCGAGATCAGCCTGGCTAAAATGGTGAAAACCCATCTCTACTAAAACGCAAAAATTAGCCAGTTGTGGTGGCAGGTGCCTGTAATCTCAGCTACTCAGGAGGCTGAGGCAGGAAAATCGCTTGAACCTGGGAGGTGGAGGTTGCAGTGAGGCATGATATCACCACTGCACTCTAGCCTGGGTGACAGAGCAAGACTCCCTCTCAAAAAAAAAAAAGTATTGTAAATATAACAATAACTGAATCAATTGATAAACCTCTAGAACTAAAACAAAAGTTATTGAATATCAAATACATGTAAAAACACCTATTCTAATAGTTAAGGTTTACCAGTAATGACCAGTTAGTACATTTACTATGTTGAAACAAAATAGGTAATGTTTACCGTTAAAATGAAAATGTAAGATACACAGAAAGAATTTTAATATGAGACACGTGTGCTTGATATAGACAACTTTAAAACAGTTTACTGTAAGACATAAAATGTCTGAATAGAGAAGAGTGACTAGTGTAAATATAGCAATTCTTTACAAATAGGCTAATTTAATTCCAATCAAAATTCCAGTAACATGTTTGGGTAAGAGATTGAAACAGTGCATAAAAATGTCAGCTGGAAGAATATGTAAGGGCATCTAGTTAATTAGAAGAGAAGAGAAATAAAAGACCTTGCTTTACCAAATAATGTTAACTTAACATAAAATGAAGGTAAGCAGAACATTGTAGTAAGAACTAAAAGGTAAGTAAAACAAAATGGATTATCTGAAACATCTTAATATCAACAAAAAAATTTGTGTATGTTTGGATACAACAATGTATCAAGGGGAGAAGGAAATATTAATCAGTAAATGTTTCTTTACAGTGGTAATACATATCTGCAGAAAAATTACCTCCTTACACCATAGTAATGATTGGATCTAAAATTAAATCATAAACTTAATAGTAAATACTGTGGGATGTCAATATCAAAATATCTCAACATAGAAAGCCACGTGCCTGGGTAAGATCAACATCTGAATGAATGTAGCTAGAGAAACAAATTGCTCCAAGGATTGAGTCCCAGCAATACCACTACGTGGATTTCAGAGTAATGAAGAAAACTGAGAAGGAGCAGTGTTTGAATTTGGACATCTCCAGAATACCATGGCCTGGGAAGCAAACTGAGCAAAGGGTTTCAAGAAGAATGGGATGATTCACAGTGGCAAACATCGCTGTTAGATCTAGTAAGGTGAACACTGGTGGCTGTACATTAGCCATTGGTTCCAATACAGAAGAGCAGGTGATAGCCTGTTTTTAGTAATTCAAAGGAGAATGGATGAAGAGAAATTATAGACAGGAGATAGACAGCTCTCCATTGTATGGAAGGAGAAGAATGAAGTGGTTACTTAGAAGGGAAATGAGTCAGGAGAGTGTTTTTGCTTTTAAGGTGGAAAAAAAAGTGACAAGATAAGAAGGAGGAGAGATTAGCTAGAGTGATGTCATCAAGCGGGAGAGGGGTAGAATTGAGAACATATGGGGAATATGTGATCTTTTCTGGAAACAAGAATAGTTCATCCACAGTAATAGAAAAGAGTCATAACAATTGGGCACACATGCAGAAAAATGGGTGCATGCAGTAGTGGGAGCTTGTTACCTCTCTTCTGATAGCTTCTACATTCTCAATGCAGTAAGAGGCAACCCCATCAACTGAGGGTAAGGATTGGAGGGGTGAGAGGAGAGGTTTAGGCTTGAGGATGGAGGGGAACGTATGAAATAATCAACTAGGAACGTGGAAAAGAAAAAGGATGAGAGAAAAGTGGCATGATTGCAGAGCAGCACAAAGGGTCCATTTGAAGAGAGTGATCATGAATTTAAGGTGAGATTAGATGGCACAATTGTCTTTTTCTACAGCCACGTTTAGTTTAGGAGGTGGAGGTGGCCGGGCATGATGGCTTACGCCTGTAATCCCAGCACTTTGGGAGGCCAAAGCAGAGGGATCACGGATCATGAGGTCAGGAAATCAAGACCATCCTGGCTAACATGGTGAAACCCCGTCTCTACTTAAAATACAAAAAAAGTAGCCAGGCATGGTGGCGGGTGCCGGTAGTCCCAGCTACTCGGGAGACTGAGGCAGGAGAATGGCTTGAACCCGGGAGGCAGAGCTTGCAGTGAGCTGATATCGCACCACTGCACTCCAGTCTGGGCAACTGAGCAAGATTCCGTCTCAAAAAAAAAAAAAAAAAAAAGAAAGAAAGAAAAAAGAAAAGAAAAAGAAGGTGCAGGTATGGAGGAGATAGTAGGATTCTCACAGTGCTGGAGTTCACTTGAGTGAAAAATAAGTAAACGAGTAGCCAGGGAAATGAGCATTGCAAAGCAGTAATGCCAATGAAGAATCATGACTATTAAGCTGGTTACTACAGTGGAAGCATGAGATAAGGAACAAGAAAAAAGTGTGTGCATCAATTGTGAGATTACACACATTGAAGCTGAAGTATTTAGAAGAAGTGAACTAGAGAGAAATGATGCAGTGATTAAAAAAAAAAGGATGCTTCAAATGGAGACCAGAGAGGTACAAGAAACTGAAAGTTAAGAGTATGGAAGAGTTAAGATCATGGACATTAAAATCACTAAGAATGATGACAGGAGTAGTGCTAGGGAAAATGACAATTAGAGAGGGAAAATCAGCAAGGAAGGACATGTGGTATTTAAAGGTTAGTCGGTGACTTCGACAAGCAGATGGAGAGGGGCACATGTAGAGGGAAGCATGAGAGTCAAAGCTGGGTGCTGTAGAGCAGCGTCTCCAATGTTTTTGGCACCAGGGACTGGTTTCGTGGAAGGCAATTTTTCCATGGACTAGGATTGGAGGATGGTTTTGTGATGATGCAAGCACATTACATTTACTGTGCACTTTATTTCTATTATTATTACGTTGTAATATATAATGAAATAATTATACGACTCACTATAACATAGAATCAGTGGGAGCCCTAAGCTTGTTTTCCTGCAACTAGACGGTTCCATCTTGGGGTGATGGGAGACAGTGACAGATCGTCGATCATCAGGCATTAGTTTCTCAGAAGGAGCGCACAACCTAGATCCCTCGCATGCGCAGTTCACAATAGGGTGTGTGCTATTGAGAATCTAATGCTGTCTCTGATCTGACAGGAGGTGGAACTCAGGCAGTACAGTAATGCCAGGAATGAGGGGCAGCTGTAAATGCTAATGAAGCTTGCTCCTTTGTCTGCCGCTTGCCTCCTGCTATGTAGTCTGGTTTCTAAAAGGCCACGGACCAATATTTGTCTGTGGCCCAGGGGTTGTGGACCCTGATATAGAGGAGCATGGATAATATAAAACTGGCAGCGAGGAGCAAGGAAACCTGCCCCACTTTCAGACTCAGGGGCATGAAGAGAGTGAAAGAGAGTGATGGCTACTGCAGCTGGGCATGGTGGTCATGCCGGTACTCCCAGCACTTTGGGAGGCCAAGGTGGATGGATTACCTGAGGTCAGGAGTTCAAGACCAGCCTAGAAAACATGGTGAAACCCCGTCTCTACTAAAAATACAAAAAATTAGCCAGGTATGGTGGCGTGAGCCTGTAGTCCCAGCTACTTAGGAGGCTGAGGCATGAGAATCACTTGAACTCAGGAGGCGGAGGTTGCAGTGAGCCAAGATCACCACTGCCCCCCAGCCCGGGCGACAGAGCGAGTCAGCGTCTCAGGAAAAAAAAAAAAAAAAGGTGATGGCTACTCCTTAAGAGGGCTGCCAGGGCGGCAGCATGCAAAGTGAGAGCTGGGTTTCAGTCAGCATAGTGGAGAGAACATTGAGGGAAGAGGAGGATTCTGCAGGGGATTTTGCCTATTTTGACCATGAGTGCCACAAGACTCAGTAGAATGGTTTCGAAGATGAGCAGAGGTGGGAGATGGGCTTAACAAAGATGAGCTGTGGGCAGATTACAGTTTGGGGGACAAGTGGTGACAGGGGCAACCTGAATTGCTTACAGTGACTACAATAAAAAGGGTGGAACACATGATTGTTCTGATTGTTCTAATGTAGACGGTAGTGGTAGAGAGTGCAGGGTGCTAGCAGAAACATAAAAAAATAACAGCGACCTTAATTATAAGGGAAATGGGCAAATTATGGGACATCCAAACAAAGATTGTAAAGATTTTAAATAATATCTAACAACATAATACAACCTCATGATAGGTAAAAAGTTAAGGGACAAGACATAAAAGTGCATCAATGGTGTTATATAAATCTTATTCACAAACACATGTAAAAATTGGTGGGAAATACTTAAAATATTAAAATTTTATCTTATGTTGCATTTGGGGTGAATTTTTTCTTCCGAATTCTTTTCTGTAATTTCCAAATTTTATATAAAGTTTATCTATAAGAAAATAATCAGAAAAAAAGGCACATGTAATTTTTAAATAGGTATGTCTTCTGGTGCTCTTCTAGGATGCTGCTAAAATTCTATTTTTTCACACGCACAGTGCTTCTCCCAGTTATTTTTTCCTTACTTTTTAAAATGTAGAATCTGTGAATATCTTTTTCCCCTGCATATTTTGTTTCACACACACGGTTGTGTTCCCTTGCAGTTTAGCCGGCCTCTGAGTGCAGATGCTGGGCATGTGTAAAGAGAAAGGAGCACATGGGCCTTGTTCAAGAAAGGCTCAGAGGACTACCTGGCATATCGACGTTTCAGGGTCACACAGGCTGCTGTGTCCATTACATTGACATGGAACACAGGTGCCCAGGGTTGGTCCAGGGGTGCGGCCACCTGGCTGAGAACGCAGTCGATAAAATCCTGGCAAGCATGCCTGAAAGAAAAGGAAGCCAATTAGGACAGCCAAGTTAGAAATCTTGCATTAGCAACGCTTGAGCTCTTCAGTGGCTGCAAAGACAGACTGGCCTTCCCGTACCTGCGGCAGGGGCAACATCACTTACAAACTCAAGTGACAATTTTGATACCTAATGTGTATTTCTTCCTGGTCTCCAAGGTGTTCAGGTGGCATCCATGTGTAATCAGACTTTAACCAAGGAAAGCTTTTATTTGTAGATACAACTCAGCCTGAAAGAGCTCCAAACAGTCTTTTTCTTGCAAAAGAGGTTTGTTTTTAAATAACATTGTCATATGGAATAAAGACAATTCCAATGTCTTTAACACCTAAAATATGCTTTTACTGTGCTTGATGGATAACTAGCAAATGTCCAATGAAACACAGCAAAAAATTAAATAAAAAGTGTTATGGATGCATTATTTATACTGATATAAGTTAAAGACTATAAAAGTAAGAAATCCAAAATAATAAGAGCTCTGCATGTCTTGGGACTATTAGACCACCAATAAAATTTATCTTTCCCTGATATAATTTTTTTCATCTTGCAATAAAGATCTGAAAGCAAACAGAAAACTTCTAGTGAAGCTGACATATGCAAAATCAAGACTTCCATCTTCATTTGGGTTTATTATGAAAATGTATCAACAAACACCTTTGGCTTTCTGGAAGGCAGTCTACAGCTCTGGAATGAGGATGAGAACTGTCTTGTGTTTCAGGCTCAGCCCTCTCCTCACGCATAGCTGCAGACATTGCTTGATTTATGAATAAAAGGTAGAAGTCAGTTTTTCAAATCCCATGGAGAATTATAAGGGGACTATTTTACCACCTTGGTTAAGTAGGATTTTTTTTTTCACTTAAAAATCTTATGCCCATTGATGAAAGAAGAGTGATTGCTGACTAAGCAAGAAAAAATATCAGACTAAGAATTTTCTAGTGCCTCCACATCCCTTTGGTTCTGGCCTAGACAGTCCAGAGACAAATATACAAAGACGCTGCTGATAAAAAGATCTAGTTTAATAGCCAGCATCCTTCTTGTTTATTTAGATTTGGATAACGCAAAAGTACCTCAATTAAGCACTTAATCAAGAGACTCTGCTTTTATCACATCCTAAAAGAAATTCTAATGAGATTTAATAATGTCCCAACTTTGAGCAAGCTGGCAGACAAAACTGAGAATAGTATTCAAGATATTTTGAGTCTTATTTTTCTTACGGTGGATATAATCACATAATTTAACAAAGTTTGTACATATTATTTAAAAAGCAAGGTTTGTTTTTGCCATTTTTATTGAATAAGTACTGGAAATGATGGTTGAGGAATTAATTTAAGCATTACTGAAGAAATAAACCAAGATCCATGTAAAAGTGGTTCATAGTGGCTAGGCGTGGTGGCTCACGCCTATAATCCCAGCACTTTGGGAGGCCGAGGCAGGCAGATCACAAGGTCAGGAGATGGAGACCATTCTGACAGAGTGAACCCTTGTCTCTACTAAAAATACAAAAATTTAGCTGGGCATGGTGGTGGGGGCCTGTAGTTCCAGTTACTCCTTAAGTTGAGGCAGGAGAATGGTGTGAACCCAGGAGGCAGAGCTGGCAGTGAGCCGAGATCGCGACACTGCACTCTAGCCTGGGCGACAGAGCGAGACTCCATCTCAAAGAAAAAAAAAAAAAAGTGGCTCATAGTGTGGCTTATTCCAATTCTTTAAGAAGCTGATCACTGAAGAGAATTGGATTTTCTGTGCATGGATTTCATCCTTGAATACACACACACACAGAGTTGCATTATTGACATACTTGCTAGGTGCATGCGTGTGTGTTATTATGAGAGATAGGCCTTTATCTCTGTAATGTCTTTACTAAGTTATTACTGTAATTACTGTCCATAAAAATTTGTGCAAAAAATCACACAAATTGAGAGGAAGTTTCCAGCTTCACTTTAAACTCAAACAAAAGTTTAAAATACATCTTGGAAGAAAAAGAAAGATAAGAAACAATACACCTCACTGAGGAATTGTACAAAGTTTAGCGTTGTAGGCCCAAACGTGAAGGTGAGCCCTAAGGTGAAGTCTACTCTAACGCACAACACATTTTTCTTATTACTGTGGCTTTCCCTGGCAGGCAGCCTGACACAATAGAAAAGCACCCGCAGTGGGAGTCTGTGGTCTGGTCCACCCCTAGAGGAGGTGGAGTCAATTCCTTTGGGGGAGAGTTGAGGCCCGGGTTTGTTTTAAAACTCTTAAGAGAGTTCAATAAGCTATTAGAGTGCAGCATCACTGGCAAGCTCCTCATTCTCTACTGTGCATGTGTGCATTTAAAAGGGCATATGGACAAGGCCAGACATGGTGGCTCACGCCTGTAATCCCGGCATTTTGGGAGGCTGAGGTGGGTGGATCATTTGAGGTCAGGAGTTCCAGACCAGCCTGGTCAACATGGTGAAACCATGTCTGGACTAAAAATACAAAAATTAGCCAGGCATGGTGATGTGTGTCTGTGATCCCAACTACTCTGGAGGCTGAGGCACGAGAATCACTTGAACCTGGGAGGTGGAGGTTGCAGTGAGCTAAGATGCGGCCACTGCACTCCAGCCTGAGTGACAAAGCGAGACTCTGTCTCAACAAAAAACAAGACAAAACAAAACAAACAAACAAAGTGCATACCACTCTTTGGTACTGTAAAAGGAATGAATAGGGAAGCTTTGATTTTATGTTAGTTTTGTCTGAGAGATATGGGCAAGTTACTCTGAGACACAGTTTCCTCATCCTACAAATGAGCAGGTTAACTCAGATGACTTCTAAAGTGTCTTTCAATTTTAACATTTTAGATTAGTTTTGATTTATTTTGTGTCCTGATGGATTCAATTTCTATGAGGTAGCGAGAGAGAGAGAGAGAGAGAGAGAAGATTTGACAATGCAAAAATTAGAAACTTAAAACATTAAAAAAAAACACAGAAAGTCTTTCTTTTCCTTGATAATTTTGTATCATTCTTTCAATTAAAAAAAATTTTAGGGTGTTTTTCAATATTGAATGTTTTTCCTCTTGGTGAACTGCAACAAAGTTCATGAGAATGATTATGTTTAAATTGGAACCAAAAAAATTACTTTTTGAGTCCCATCTAAAATCCTTTCTGGAACACAATGGCGAATTAAAGAAAAGTAAATAAATACCTTCTGAGCGCCTCTTCCCCATTTCTACTCTAATTTAAACTTTTCCAAAGTTCTTTTCCTCGGTGTTGAAATTATTCATGGCTCAGTTTTCTTCTGCTCTCCTCTATCTTTAATTTGTTTCCATAATATATTGTTTCATCAAAACATCCGATCGAAATTACACAAAAATGTGGGAGGGTAGAGAGGAGAGAATGAAGCAGACAGTAGAGAACCATCATATCCTAGGCTCAGGGCTGCACACTGCGCTCCTTTCTTTCTTCAGAGTTTAGTAATAAAAATAGATACTTGTGCTGGAGCTCAAAAAAACACTCTATCTTGTATCTTTGCATGGATTTTGCAATCGGGCAGACCTAGGTTTAATTCCTGTTCCATCACTTTGTATGTAGTAAGGTTTTGAATACTGTGTGCCTCGGTTTCCTCACCTAGAATGTAGGAATATTGTACAGCCATGTGCTGCTGCATAATGACATTTTGGTCAATGATAGGACCATGTATATGACAGTGGTCCCATAAGATTATAGAACTACATTTTTACTGTACCTTTGCTATGTTTAAATATGTTTAGATACGCAAATACTTACCATTATGTTACAATTGCCTACTGTATTCAGTACCAATAACATGCTGTGCAGGTTTGTAGTCTAAGAGCAACAGGCTATCCCATGCAGCTTAGGTGTGTAGCAGGCTGTACCATTTAGGTTTGTGTATGTACACTCCATGATGTTTGCACAATGAAGGAATTATCTAACGACACATTTCTCAGAACGTATCCCTGTCGTTAAGCAGCACATGACTGTATAATATAATAGCTGAGTACAAGTTTACCTAGGTTTTGGAAACAGACTCACTGAGGTTTGAATTGCTGTGTAGGTGTGTGATCATGGGCTTCAATTCTCTCACCTGTAAAATGGAGATCATAAATTATAGTCGATGATGTTGGTGTAACTGTATTGGGAAAGGTACAGGAGATAGTAAGCACTCAATCAATGGTAGGTTCTGTTTTTCACGGGGTTAATCTGAGGATAACTTGAGATAAAGTATGTTTAATAATTGACATACATAAATCAATAGGTTTCTCTATTTCAAATAGTTTTTTCAATGTAATTGCTGGAAATAAACTACAAATAAAGACACCAAGATTGTTTTAGGTTATATTTGTAAACAAAATTATAATATAACTTACCCATGCCATTTTCCTCAACACTTGTCTGTATGTGAAAACAGAGACTTTGGGTCTCCGGTGTGCAACAGAAGTGATAAAGGATAGATGTGTGCATGTGTAAGTAGCTAAGACTATTTTTACATTTTGCCTTCTGGGTTTATGAGTTGATGATAGGTATAAATTCTTTGGAGATTAAAAAAAATCAGTTTTAGTAGCCACAAGGGACAACTTCTGAGTGGCGACCCGATAGACACAGGCCATTCAACTGTGAGCCTAAAGCCATATTAAAATATGGGAAGAGAGGATAGAAGCTGAAACTATGAAAACATGACCTTGAGATCACTGACAAATTTCTGATTTCCATATTACTGCAGAGAGCTGCACATGCAATGCTGAATAGTTTCCATTTTTAAGAAAGAAAGTCATAAGTCAGAATGGTACCTGCATATAACCTTTTAACTGCATAAAGCTCAGTTTAGGTCAGTTTGGGCAATAACCTACATTTAATGTAACTCAAAGGCAGGTTAAATAAAGTATTAACAAACTCAAGGGCTCCAACCCCAAGACATTTGGTGAGGAAATGGTGTCCTTTGTTTGACTCCTGAAGGTAATCTGGCCCCTTCGGGAATAGCAAATTAGAATAATTAGGCATTTCTAGAACTAACATTTCTAATGACCACGGCTGCAGTGTCATCACAGTACAGGTAACAGGCAAAGGCTAAGTGTCTTTACAACTGGCTATATTTTAGCAGTAATTGATAATTAATTTTGTTTACTTGCAACCATATTGTGGATTAAAACATGAAATAAAATAGCCTGTAGATGCAGACATCTCTAGAATACTATACATTTTGTAAAAATATTGTAGAGGAATTGCTTTGTGTGTTCATGACCCAAAGCATATGTTACTGGAATGGGATGTATTATTTCAAAACTGTCCTTAGCTCTTGCTTTGATGATAAGATTTTATGCCTGGGTAATGACACTTAGGAATCAAGATGAATTATAAATAAGATGTATAATGGATTAGAGGCCATGGGTTGTGGAAAACACTTCAGGTACCTTATTATGAGAGATAGGCCTTTATTTCTAATCTCTCTACTAAGATATTACTGCAATTACTGTCTGTAAATAGATGTTTAAGTGAAAGTCATGGGACGGTGAAGCCACTAATGCAGATGACAATTTGTACATATTCTTAGTTTTTCCTGATTTTCATTTATCATTTGCGTTATTTGTGCTCATTTACATTTTCATATAATGATGGAAAATGACTCAAATTAATGGGAAAGCATGTATTTGAATGTATTATTAAAAAAGTCTATCAATCATGTGAAGAAAAGTTTTTAGCATTTTAAATCCAGAGTGGAAGGTTGGTTGCATGAAAATAATTTGCTATTCTACTAACATTTTTGTTCACAAGTGAACAGTATTATTTTAAATAAATGCAGAAAAATATAGCTGTAATAACCTTCTCTTCAGGATAGCTAAAGGTCAGCCTTGACTACTTACTGAATATTTTCTATAGCAAAATAATACTGCAGAATCAGAGAATTTTAGAACTTCAACTCAATCTGTCATTTTATAGATTGGATACCTATGTAATAACGAAGGTCTATAATAATTAAGAGCATTGATCACAAGTGCACACAGTTAAAAGTAAAACCAAACACTACCTAGGATAAAGGAAATTCCATCTCTTCTCTAGAAAAATCTCACATTCTTTCTGTCCTCCATTTTAAAATCTTCAATGTTCACTGGAAAGGTCACTCATTTTATATGTGCCACATGGTCTCAGTTTTCACCCATACACTATGTGTACATACGTATATTGGAAAGAGCAGTGCTTACTGTATCAGCAGTGCTTACCAGTTTAAGTTTACTGGTGTGTGTATACATAGATGTAGGAGATATGATTTAATAAGGAGATGGATTACTTGATTATTTATTAGCTCAAAATGGACACAGGTAAATAAATATTGCCCTTCAGAGCAGTCACAAGAAAGGCTAGAAAATTATTTAAAGCTTGTGTCACAAAGTAGTTGCAGTTATTCTATAAAATTTTTCCTTGAACAATGCGGAATCCATGTGATGGTAACTAAGCTGAATGGCATGTCAGTTTGTAACGGGACTTTCACACATACGTTTCCATTTAAATCAATCCTTACGATGTATAGGTAAAAAGTCAAGATTTAGCAAGAAATAGAGCAACTACCCTGTCCAAGTAGTGCAACTAGGTAGGATTCACTGAAACTAAATTCCTTTTTCTTTTCATGATGTCATGTCCCTCTCAAGAAATGCATACTCATTATTTTTAAGTTGCACTTCAGTTTTGACCTAGTGTTATCATCTGTTTCATGTATCATACTTAATAAAACTTCTCAAATTCTATTTACAAAATACGATGTATAAAATTGTTTATAACCGAATCAGTACATTGGGACATAACTAGTGATTACATTAATAATAATATTAACCATCAAAACTTACATCATCTACACACCAGGTGCTGTGATGGATCCTTAACGTTCACAGCTCATTTAGTCTTCATAAGAAGACTTAGGCTGTAGGTGAGGGAGATATTAATAATATCTAACTGGTATGCTGTGAGCCCAGCCAGCCTGACTAATGAGAAAGAATCCCAGCTGCAGGGCTGGAGAAGTCCTGGAGGTCCCTCCCATGCCAGGCTTCAGACTGCAGGGTCTGTGGGAGAGGTGAAAGTGTAGTGGTGGTTACTCAGGGACTTGGTGTCTACCTGCTAAAGCCTGAAGAGGTGTACTACCCTGTGCAGGGCCTCAGACTTACTATATGGCGAAGTTGAGATTCAAACCCAGGGCAGTTTCTCGTCCATTCATTCCACCTCCCTTAAATCATACTGTTTCTATTCACATTTCATAATTATAGAAATTAAATCAACTTTCAGAAGGTGAAGATCCTAAGAAATTTGACAATCCTGAAGGCAGACAAGAGAATATCCCAGAAAGTTTATGAAAAAGCAGTTTTAAAATTACTTTTAAAATGTAAAAAAAGGCCGGGCGCGGTGGCTCATGCCTGTAATCCCAGCACTTTGGGAGGTCAAGGTGGGCGGATCACGAGGTCAGGAGATCGAGACCATTCTGGCTAACATGGTGAAACCCCATCTCTACTAAAAATACAAAAAATTAGCCAGGCGTGGTGGCAGGCGCCTGTAGTCCCAGCCACTCAGGAGGCTGAGGCAGGAGAATGGCGTGGGAAGAAACTCCACCTGGGAAGTGGAGTTTGCAGTGAGCCAAGATTGCGCCACTGCACTCCAGCCTGGGCGACAGAGCAAAGCTCTGTCTCAGAAAAAAAAAAAAAAAAAAAAAAAGTAAAAAAAGAGATAGTTTTACAAATGTAATGACTCACAGCAGCACTGTTGGAACAAATGTATGCTTCCCTGAGAAGCTTATGTTAAAGGGAGCAGCCTGCTATTTAGTGTACAAGTTTTGTCATGTTCTATATAAAAATATTTTCAAAACCCAGTATAATCCTATCTCCTAATCATTGCAATTTAAATGTCTCTAACTCTTCAGAAGTGGTCCAAGAAAATAGATCAGTTATAATAAAGCGGCTTACTAAAACATTCTTAATTCCTGATTGGTAAATATTTTCACAAATCTTTAAATTTTTATCAACTATTTCCCTTCAGGTGTGATTTGTACTAAGTATCGATAGCATTATCCTTTTGCCACTGTGACTCACACTGTGAGTGGAAGATTAAATAAAATAGATTAAGAATAAGTATGCAGTAAAAGTACTTCTGGGAGTATTTCCATTTAGCTCCTGAAGTGAGTTGAGATTAAGCAGGTTAGTAGGAGCTATCTTACCTCACAGGACAGGCCAGAATAGCCCAGGGGGCAATCACATTTTTCAATCAGGTGAGCTGGAGGAGTCACTGCTGTTCTACGTCCTTGTTCAGCTACCTCCATTGAGATTTCAGAAATCCTAGAAACAGCGAGAGTGTACTTAGATTACCAGGGCAGTCAGTTAAGATCGCCTAGTAAACACTCAATCCTACAGCAATATCCTTCTCAGGTTTTTGTCAACCTCAAGTATGTTCCATTGTCTTTTTTTGTTTTTAATTGACAATTAATAATTGTACATAAGTTGACCCTTGAACAATATGGGCTTGAACTGCATGGATTCACTTATATGGGGATTTTCTTCCACGTCTGCTACCCGGAGACAGCAGGACCAACCCCTCCTCTTCTTCCTCCTCCTCTTTAGTCTGCTCAAAATGAAGACAATGAAGTTGAAGAACTTTACAATGATCCACTTCCACTTAATATATTTTCCTTTCCTAATATTTTATTTTATTTTATTATTTTATTTATTTTTTTGAGACAGATTCTCACTCCGTCGCCTAGGCTGGAGTGTAGTGGCATAATCTTGGCTCACTACAACCTCTGCCTACCAAGTTCAAGTGATTCTCCTGCCTCATCCTCCTGAGTAGCTGGGAATACAGGTGTGCAACACCATGCCCAGCTAATTATTGTATTTTTAGTAGAAACGGGTTTTATCATGTTGGCCAGGCTGGTCTCAAACTGTTGACCTCAAGTGATCTGCCTGCTTTGGCCTCCCAAAGTGGTAGGATTACAGGC
Organism: Piliocolobus tephrosceles; assembly: GCF_002776525.5. Lineage (NCBI taxonomy): Eukaryota > Metazoa > Chordata > Mammalia > Primates > Cercopithecidae > Piliocolobus > Piliocolobus tephrosceles. The sequence continues at coordinate 28,089,767 of NC_045438.1, read as the reverse complement.
ATGAGCCACTGAGCCCAGCCCTTATTATTTTCTTAATAACATTTTATTTTCTCTAGCTCACTTTATTATAAGAATAGAGTATATAATACCTACACAAATATATGTTAATCTACTATGTTATCAGTATGGCTTCTGTTCAACAGGAGGCTATTAGTAGTTAAGTTTTGAAGGTATCAAAAGTTATATGTGGATTTCTGACTGCATGAGGTGGGGTTGATGCTCCTAACCATCGTGCTGTTCAAGGGTCAACTGCATTTATTAAAACAATGTGATATTTTGATACATAGATAAGTTGTGGGATGATTAAATCAAGATAATTAACATTGTTTTGAAGCTGTTTAAATTTCTGGGACTCAGGTACCACATCCTAATATTGCATTTTTGCTTCCTCAAATGTTAGGAGTACATATTAGCAAAAGAGTCACATAAATCATAAGAAGTTCAGTATACTGGATGTCTTATATCCTGTTGATAACTTTTCCCCTACTTTTTAAAATATGAGTGGTTTCAGGTAGACATGGCCAATTAATTAGACATTTATATTCTTGCAAACAGACAACCCAAGGTCATTCCCCATTCGGTTATTTCGCATAGGCACTGGTGAAATGGCTTTTAATTTACTACTATGCAAATTTCTTCTTCCCAATGCTCTGAATGACCTTTCAAGAACTTTAGAAAACCACCTAGAAAATAATGATCACGCATAATCTAATAATATTGATATCTTTCTGAAGATAAATAATGTTTCAAAATAATATTTTCTTAACTTTATTAAATAATTCCTTCAAGTAACTTAACTCACCTTTTCTGATGGTGAATAGTCATTATAATTGAAAAGAAAATCATAATAGAAAATAACATATTAATACCCTTTTCATTAAAAAATATATGTAGTCCATAAACTAGGACTGTTTTATGATGGACTAACCGGTAAAACAAACATGTTTGGCAAATAAACTTTAAAATGTGGCAATGAATAGTTTTGCTTCAAATTAAAATGTGACAATGAATAGTTTTGCTTCAAATAAAAGTTACCTCCAGTAGTTTAAGGAGTTTGAATCAAAACTTTATAACAAGCATAGTAGGTTTTATTGAAACTGAATTATGAATGCATGTTCTGGCTTTGCTAGCATTGTAATCTGCACTCTGAAGACTGGTCTTGATGAAACACACATTCAATTAAAATTCAAGTTTCACTCTCTGCTCCCTATAAGTACACACAGTAGTGGTAAGCTGTTAACAAACCACTCCCCTCCTGCAAGAAAGACCCCTCTTATGTTCTCTGGGCTCTCTGTGGGAGTAAGAAGGTAACTTTGCATTGGCATCTCCATGGAATTTTATAGCCGGAGGAGCTACTGGCTTCCTTCTCCTTTCTCTTGCACACGAATGCACATAACAGACCAGCAAGTGTTTACAAATCAAGTGAAGCTTGAATGGCAGCAACAACAAATATTTTTGTAATACACCATTTTTTTTTTTTCAGGGGATTAGAGGGCAATGGCTTTGATTGGATCGGGGATTTGGCCAAACTCCAGTTTCCATTTAAATGAATACTGAAATGCAAAAGTTGCTATTTCCTTAAATTAAACTTTATAAAAGGAAACAAAAGCAAAGAAAAAAGATAATGCCAGCACTGATACAATGTACAAAGTTCAAATCTCAAATCACATATAAACTCTTAAACTCTCTGCTTTTGAGATTTAAATTTATAATTGAATAAATCAAGATACAGGGTTATTTTAATTACTTTAGGGGGACTATTCAAACCTTTTAAAAACCTTTGCCACAATTCCACTGCCTTACAAAATCAAATGCTGATGACACGCTTTATTTGTTCTTAGTATTGTGAGACTATGACCCTAGTTTTTACTGAGATTAGGAAAAATGTATTCTAAAGTTTCAAAAAAATGTTCACTTAAACCAAAGGATCTCATTTAGTGAGGTATGTAAAACAGTGTGACAAACGAAAAAGACATGGAGGTGGGGAAGAAAAGACAAAGTGTCACAGTATAGGAAGGTGAAATTGGTGGGAGAGGAGCAAAGAAAGTATAATTAAAGATGAATGACAATATTGTTTCTATCAGTTCCGCTAACAAGATGTTCTGTTTACTACGAAACTCTTACTGCAGTACAGAACCATTTGCGAAATAATCTATTTGTAAACTCACGAAATTATCTGCTATTTTCTAAGACATGCAAATTTGCTATGGCTTCTGCCACCTAATTTACATTTGATATTCTAAAATAATTAACAGTATAGCTGACAGCATTTTTTAAGTATATGCTTTTTTATTATTTCATATAAAAAAAATCTCCTGTTATAGTGAGGAATATCAAAAGGAAGCCAAAAGAATACAGATATAAAAGTGAGTTTTAGTCCTTGATTTACTCTTTTACTAAAAGTCTCTACATGAATCAGAAAAGCATTATGGATTTTCTGCATGAAATAAAAGATTTTCTGCTGTCTTGTGTGCTTATTACAGTACAAACATTTGAAAAATAGTATTTTTATATTAATTAGTTGGCCATTGAGAAACTTCATAATTTTTCTGTTTTGCTTTCCTATGCAGGTCTAGGAATTTATTACATAAGACTATTTACAAACATATATTGATTCTGTATTCTTATAGACTGTAACAGAAACTGATGTGAAAGAGAAAATGAGATCTCATATACGAACTCAGTTCAACTTTCTGCCTCCATGGTGTGAAACTTACCTACATCTGTGCGATTTCTCATTTTATCCCATTGGATAAGGTGAACCTTCCACTCAAGCAATATGACCACGAGGGCTCATGATGTGGAAGTCTCCTGGTTCCTCTATTAGTTATTCTCTCTTTATTTCACATTTTAATATTTTCCTCATTGCTAATCCTTTCCCATCGCCTGTAAACACACTCTTTCAAATTAAACAATCACCTCTTTACTTTTGACACTGTGTTATTCCTTCTTTTTACAATGATATTCATGGAAAATAATAGCTTACACTCATAATATTGGGTTCATGTGTCACATTCTTTCTTTAAAAGTTTGAGATGATTTCTGTCCCAGGACCCCACCGACACTGGTATCATGAATGTCCCCAGTGTGGTCCTAAGTGTCAGACCCAACAAGCCTCATTTCAACTGGCCAATTTGGGTCATAAGAAAACATGGACAACTCCCTTGAAGCATTCCCATCATGTAGGTTCGACAACATTGCATTCATTCTTGCTGTTCTGTGTGATTTTTTCAAAGTGATTCAGAATCATTTCTCATCATGATGCATAGGGAAAATGACAACATTTTGTGGCACACTGGGGTGATCAGATAATGCCCACGGTTGGAGGAGACTGGATCAACTTGGCACTGCCTAGTTCCCCTGATGGGTGAAGAAGGTCGCTTTCTCAGCACTCTTATAGTCCGTTAATAGTGCAACAGCTAACTTTACCTGCCCTACAGTACGTGATCTCCTGAATTTATGACTGGCATCTTAAACTTACTATGTCTGCAGTGAATTCCAAATATTTTTTCCCTTTAACTTGCTTCTTATGTTATTTTTCTTTTCTGATGAATGACAGTATCTTCTTCCAGGTCACAGGGAAGCCACCGTGGTTTGTCTTCTATCATTATAGTGCAAAACCAACCACTTCCCAATCTTTCTTATATGATATCTGTAGGTCAGTAACCTTCCCTACAGACTCTAAAATAAGAGCTTGAATATTTTCTGTTACAGTTTACCTGCTTTGTCGCATGAAATTTCCATAAGTAGCCTTGATAAGAATGTAATGAATATCATACAGTATATCCAAGAAGTCTTCTCGGGTCACAGTTCTATGGACTCGAGGATCGTCCCCATAATATTTCCATTCTTTCTGTTAAGAAGAAGAGAAATCACTCTGACAAAACCGAACGCGAAACCATTGGCATCTTTGCACCAAACAATGAATAACTTTACCTCTGTCATTTCAATTTCATGCCTTGTCAATTGGCCAATCAAAGGAGCAGCCATATGCCTGACGATAATTCTAGCATGAGTAGGTGTCCCACCTCGAATGATCACTTGAGGATTATATGTAGAGAAACCTGTTTCTTCCCGAGCCTCGAAATAGATTGCATACTTGAGTTTGCCCCCATAGGCCATCAACTGACAAAATAAAAAGAAGAATGAGGAATTGGATAAATCTCCAAATGTTGTGATTCTAAAAACAAGATTTTATCTTGTTCTCACTTGACATTAAAGTTCTTGTGCTTACCTTCTTTCCTTCAAATTGTTCTGGAAGTTTCCAATAAAAAGGTTCCCAATGGAGATCTTCTCTCATCAGGTCCATGTGGGCAACAATCTCTGGATGTTGAAAAGCAATGCCCTTGGTGGTCGTGTGCTGCAGAGCCTCATCTACCAGGGGTAGAATGGTCTGCTCAGCCTTCAGAGTTACCTGCAAGGGGTCAAAATACAGCAGAAGGCTGAATTTACACTTTTGGACATTTATTTAAAACTAAGTTATGAACCGCATGTCTATCTGTAGTCCCTACCCCCATTCTGACGATGTTCTCACAAGCAACAGAACTCACACATAGTGGGCAAGCATGGCAGGACATAAATCTTTTTGACTAATTCACATAGTGAAAACCACAATGTTGTGAACACTGGAGCCTTTCACACTAACACAAGTGGAATCTAAATGTAGAAGAGTTAAAGGAAAATCAAAAATGAACATGCTTCCACTCCAAAAATCATGATTGCCTGAGGTTGGTTGGAACGAATGTGTGACAAGTTCTGGTTCTCATTGCTGCGTTAGCTCACATCAATGTTCATGCTCTGGTGCCCTCACTCTTCCCATCCCAAAACATAATGCTTCCTGGGCAAGGTTCCTCTTTTTCACTTGGCATCTATTTCCTTATCAATAATAAGTCAACTACTTTTAAGAACAAATAAGAAAGGCTTTTACTCCAACTGTATAATGGCACATGACCCCTTTGCTGTTCCTAAATGTTCACACAGGAAAAGGTTACTTAAATGTTTTGCCATTTCCTACTACCCCTTAGTGCCTGACTAAAAGACACCAGCAGGAACTAACATTATACCATTACATGGCTCAGCAGTCCCCTACTCACCCACGTCCGGATCAGTCCTTTTGCTTCAGAGCACTGAGTAGTAGTGCCGAAGCAATAGCAGCTGCTGCAGCCAAGTGGATTCTTGGCATCGAGTCCGAATTTGCCAGGCTGGCATCTGTCACAGTGGATGCCTTCGACATTCACCTGAGGAAAGACAAGAGACCCTCAGAGTTTGTAACAGCAAAGTTACGGGATAAATCACCTTAAGAATGCATAACAGGAGCACACTCCTTTTAAAAAGTTTAAAACAAAACAAAAGAACACTGAATATTAGACTCACATCTCAAATAGCACATGTAGTTAATCTCATTGTTGGGAGTTCATGGGTCTTTTAAAAATGCTTTGTTTTTAAATAGATGTAAGACTAAAGGTATCGTACATTGTTTCTTAAATGCAAGTGGTACATTTTCTACGATTCTGCTCCGAGCAATATGAAAGACTCATGAAAATTTCAAAAGCAACATAAAAACATTGAGTCCTAAACAGTGGTGCTATTAAAAGCCGTAAGAAATAGGCAGCTTGTTAAAATATCAATTTATGTAATCATTATAATATGTATAATACATAACATGTATTAAATATAATATATGATCATAATTGCAAGATATAATAATGCAGCACTGTACTCGGTGTTGGCTGAAGCCCTTGATGGTAGAAACTGCCGTTCTCCTCAATTCTCAAGGCCCTTTTTAACAATCACTCCCTAGATTTTATCCTCCTGTTTCCTCTGTCCTTCTTTGTATAGATTTTATCTTGAAAAGATACCTCTGACACAGTTTAAACTGTATTTATCCTGGAATTGATTTTTCAGAACTATCTGAGGGGAAAAATCCTTTTTATCTTTTTTAATTGGCTCTTTTTCTACATCATTTAACCATATTAATGAGGGCTGAAATTTGCACATAGTAACTGTTTGTAATGACAGCGTTTATATGTGTTGAAATTTTACTAAACTTCCACAGCAGTAAATGTATTTTCCAGTACACAGCGATTGCAGATTAATTTTTGGAGAAATGGTTTTTATAACGCTTATTATTTAGCTGTGATTTTCTCTGATGATGCTTAAAAGAACTGTCTTCCCTGTCACCCTTTCCAAGTTGTCCTTATCGAAGCAAAGCTAATATACTTTTTAAAAAATCACTTTACCATTGAAAATATATCATCTCTACCAACTCCAAAAAAAGGTGGGTTTGGGTTGAAAATAAGTTCTAGAAAAGCAGGTTTTATTGGTATGCCAACAAACACCTATCAATGAAAACTCCGCGTCTGGCAATGAGATTTTGTCCATCTGTTTGTTTAGCTGAATGAAGCAGGTATAACAAACACTGAATGAAGTTAAAACCGAGCAATGGAAACAGAATTGAGGGAGGTTTTCCCTAGCTGCATGTCAGCAGCACATACCTTACAAGTGCACTGCCCAGTTTGATCACTACAGGAGCATTTTTTAGTCTCTGAATCACAGGTTGCGGCATCCGTCCCAGGGAGGAAGCAGTCACAGAGATTGCAGCGAGGGTAGTTCCAGTGACCTTGACTGCACTCTGTACATTTTGCACCAGAGAATTTTGGATGACAGTTGCATTGGCCTGTATTTACATTGCATTGGAAATCCAAGGATCCCACTGTGCTGCAGTTACAAGCCTATGGAGGAGATAAAAACAGCAACCATTAACACAACTTTATGGCAAATATCTTAAAATTTTAATTCTAATGTTTCTGTGCTTCCATTAAACACGTATTAATCATGTATCTGTTATATGCTTTGTACTATTCTAGTTTAGTCACTTGGGAAACATCAGTGAACATAAACATTAAAACTGCTTCCTGCGTTTATGGAAATAGATGATCGTCCAGAAACCATAGTGCTATGTGAATTAGAAAGAAAATGTGTTTTCTCTCTTTTTGAGGTAGAGAGGGGTTGGGTATGGGTTTTTTCCAACTGCTCTTTGTCGTGAAGATTAAATTTTAGACAAAGTTATTTTACCTTATCATCTTATAATTGTAGCATTTAAACATTTCTTTGGAGACATACCTTATGGTCTAGTAGAGGGAGACAAGTAAATATGTCAGTATAACATGATAGAATAAGCATTATATAAAAGGAGAAGTCCAAAATGCTATGTGAACATATAAAGGGCACCAAACTAGACTTGGGGAATCCAAGGAGTGCTTAAAGAGAAGTAACATCTAGTCTATTGTTTTTTGGCATTTATTCTTGAATACAATTCTGATTTGAGGTCTTTGTTAGTAACGTTTTTCTTTGCCCAAGATATAAACACAATTTTCTCTTTATTTACATAATTCACATTTTTGCTAGAATTTTTTAAATTTTGTTCCCCCCCCCCCCCCCCCCGTCAATTTACTGGAACATAGTGAGTTCTTTCAGTTTGGGAACATAATTGAGTTTTGATTCAGTACTGTTTCTTCTTCAGATTTGTTTTTGATTTTTACATCTGTTCTAAGTAATCAATTTTCTTTTTCAGGATCACCTATAATTCTTGAAGTACATCACTCTGGTCTCTCTGCCAAATCTGTAATATCCTAATGTCTTCTGAAATCATTTTCCTTTGTTTTACGTTTCTTGCTGTATTTACCTCTCAAATTGGTACCCTACTTTTACAGCTCCTGTTTTACAGGAAAAGTTTTATTATATACACATATCACAAATGCTTATTTTCATTACTCTATTGCAATCTTAACTTCTTTTGAATAATTTTATTTCATTTCTCTCATCTTTAATTTCTGCTTATCCATTTGTCTTTTTGTCTTATATTCTCCTTTTAAAGGTTTCTGCTCTTGATTTACAGAGCTCATATCTTCTTGCAATTTAATAAAAATGCCAAATGAATTTCTAAAATGTCATTTAGGATCTTGGAATAAGTCATTTTCTGGGACCAGTTGTGCCAATTATACATCTACTGCTTCTGAGCTCCAAATTCACCCTGCTTTGTGATACAGTAGGTAGACCCTGTAGACATTTCTCCGTATCAGGTGGCAGAATGATAGGCTTAGTCAATAGAGGCCCCTGGAAGGACCTAATAAGTCCATAATGGTGGCCCACCACACTTCCAAGCTGAGTTCTGGTTCTTCATTAGAATCTTCATCATTATTTTGTATTATTTAGCATGGGAACCCAGTGGCCCAGAAAGAATACCAGCTGGGAGGGCACACTGTCTCTCCATAGGCACTCTTCTGACTAACTTTGGTCTGTACACACACTCTGACTTTGAAGTCTGATTCTCAGTAGCCCAGCATGCTCCCATCCTCCAAGAGCGGTGGGCAGCTTCTACAGACACGCATTTGCCTATGAACTCCGACATGTTTGTTTCTGGTTTTGTTTGACCACCCATAGGCTGTACATTCCTATGACAGCAACACCCTCTTCAAAGACCTTTGAACCTCAGCTTTGCTGCAGGTGGGGAGAAGGGGCATGTCCTCTCTTAGCCCTTAACTCCTTCACTGTCTTCCTTCCCTCAGCCTAGAGGGAGTAGCTGCTCTTCTGTACCTGTACTCTGGACCCTTTATAGCTTTCTTTTATCCTTTTTTAGTAACCAACCACCTTTTACCAGTTAACCATTCCATTTAAGAAACCAGTGTGGTTTCTGTCTCCCAAGCAGAGCATGACTTGTCATTACAAACGGCATCACCTCTCTCTGTGTCCGAGTTTGCCACCACATAGTGTATGCACTTTGTCTGTGACTTAACTCTTTTTGGTGCTGTTCTATTATCCTTCTCAGATCTACAGCTCAGTGGTAAAGTCATATGCATAGCACCTTGCCAAATTCCTAGATCCAAATCTGGCTGCATCTCACTGTGTATTTCACACTTTCCCTCCTCAGTTTAATTCTTATATCCACTGCTACCAGGGGTATTATGTTTTTGTTCCTGCTAACAGTAGCTTACTTATGAGATTATCGTTTCTAAGATGTGATGTATAATCACCAGTTCCTCCTGTATTGTCTTTCCTGACCAAATATTTGGTTAAAAATCTTCCCAGATTCTGATGTTAAAATAGTTATCAGGATTAGCTTTATTTTTTGTCTTTATAGGTATTTTTCTATCTCATTATTGCTAATCAGTAGAAAGGCTGCAATAGGGGCTGCTACTAGAAGGTATTTTAAACCCAAAGACCTAAAATGTGATTATTTGTATATTACAAACATGGACACAGCTTCTAAGGCATAGAATAACCCACTAACCTCACCCCCAAGTAACTTAAAGAACATCAGATGTAGAATAAAATCTCAAAATTAGAATGACTTACATATTCACTTACGTAGTTTTTCTTTGCCAACTGCTTTGAGTATGTATTGACTCACTTAAACAAAATGGGCCATAATCAGGTATTAATAGAAAACTATGATATGTTATCAAAACTATAATCATATAATAAATTTAAATTATCCTGTGAGACATCTTTAACTAAAATATGCAATTATCCAAATAATTGTATAAAACCAAAGCATGAATTTTTACAAAATTGTTGACAGTACAAATAGACATTGGGACCTTTCCAAATCAGAAAGTTTATTCAGGAAGTTATAGTGGAGAATAAACCAGACCATTAACCACGTGTTTAGATAGCACTATGGCCAACATCAAACTTAAATCATAATTAGATGTAATATTTGTTTAGCAATAGAGAATTTACTCACTATTCCCCTGCTAGTGAAAGAAGGCAGGCTTCGTATTCTACTTCAATAACAGCTCAAATGATGTGTATGCTCACACCTTAGCACAGAGAAATTATCCGTGACACAAAGAAAGGGAAGCTATAAATCTCAAATCACTGTTCATTTAAATTAGTCATTCCAGTTTTAAAAACAGTAAAACACATGCTCATAAATAAATTACTTGAGAGGGCTCTGATACAGTTGGATATGTCCCCACTAATTCTCGTGCTAAAATATAATCCCCAGTGTTGGAGGTGGAGCCTGGTGGGAGGTGTTTGGATGATGGGGGTTGATCACTCAGGACTTGGTGCTGTCCTTGCGACAGAGTGCCACCTGGCAAGATCTGGTTGTTTAAGTGCATGGCATCCTGCCTTTCTCCCGAACCTGCCATGTGGAAGCCTGTCCCCACTTGGCCTTCCACAATATTGGAAGCTTCCTGAGGCCTTCACCGGAAACAGATGCCACTATGCTTCCTGTACACCCTCCGGAACTGTGAGCCAATTAAACCTGTTTTCTTATAAATTAACCAGTCTCAGGTATTTCTTTATAGCAATGCACGAATGGTCTGACACAGGCTTTATGAGGTTTTTTTTTTGTTGTTGCTGTTTGTTTGTTTGTTTTTGTAATTCTTTATAATGGCGTAGTGTTTCTTGATTCAGAAGTTTAGACTTTTAACAGTGATTTTAAAGTAATCAAAAAATTCAATCAACTTTAGTTAACAGAATATTTATCTAATGATCAGTAAAAATGATAGTACCAAACATATAACTACATTTTAACAGAAACTTGGAATGTATTTTATCCTGATTTATGTATTGAACATGAGGTATCAACTTCCATTTCAGGAGTTTAATTAGAGTTTGGCTATATCATAGCATTTTGTGGATAAAATGGAACTCTTGTAAGTTTCCCTAGGGCTTATTCCTGAGTCCAAGTGATAGAGTGGATGCTTGCATTTGAAGCTGAAAATGCAAAAGTGTGTCATAGACACTTAAAGCAGCGTTCATACTCATCAGAAAACTTTGAAATTCTGAGGAGTTTTTGTTTTGTTTCGAAAAATGTAGCTCTCTTGAATTTTAAACTTAATAATGCTATTGGCAATAGAAAAATGAATGTCCTATCCAGTTTTTATTTTCTCTAATCACATGTCTAATGGAAGTCAGACATCTGAACTTCCTTGAAGAATCATCAGTACACTTGTTTTCCTCTAGGTCAGCATATTCTAAACCAGGCTCAAATGTTTTATCATACATGTGAAGATGGTTAGAGTCTATTATTTTATCTGTGCTACCTCAGTGGTAAAAAGAGTTTATATCTCTATAGGGTACTGCTATTAGGTCAAGCAGAACCACACTTGGTCATCATGTTCCAATATTTCACAACCCAATGGAATCAATTGGAATGGCTCTCACTAACATTAAAAAAAAAAAGGCCTTATTATTGCTCTTCAATTTAATGAACACACTTCAGCACTAATCCTACGTGACCTTTGTGTTGCGTTAGGCACTGAAGAATATTCTTCTTCTGAACAGTCTCTTCTTAGTTTTTACAGTATTTGTTCTTCTTTGTTAAGCTATTAAACTACACAACCAAATAAAACAAAAATACAGACCAAGAAACAATTGTTTTTAGATATTGAATTACAGGAAGCACAGGACTGTGATTTCTGAGAGAAGGAAAAAAACATGAAGCAGAGTACAGAGGCAATTTCTAGGCTGCAACACAGAGAGGGTAAACCCAAAGCCCGTATTATAGCTGAGTTGAGAGACAAAGAGTGGAATCTGAGGAAGCTGAGGCTGCTAAAACTTATGACGGCGAATAGAATATGTGTTCAAAAAGAAAGAAGTTAGATAGAAGGATAATTTCAGAGATGTGCAGAAGGGTTCCCTTGAGTCACTGGCTGAATGCTGATAGGTACATGCATGGGATAAAGGAAAATGGCATTGGAAAACCCTAGGCTGAAAAAATTCTTAGAGCCCAGAGAAAGCTTGGAATAAGCCATATTTTCAACAACCAGAGTAAAGAGATGTAGTAACCAACTAGGTAGTATTCTCAGAAGTTTCACGGCTTAGTAGAGGGGCTAACTGACCCCTGGCTTTCAGACTGTTCTGCTGCATCTTCCCTAACAAAACTTAAAAGCAAGCTTCAAAAGAATCCAAGTGACCCATGACTATCTAAACTATTTTCCAGGATAAAGTTCGACATTCTTTAAAGAAATACAATAAAATTCAATACACAACAACGAAAAGTATATAATGCCTGGCATCCAAACAAAAATTATCAGGTATGTAAAGAATCAAGAAAATATGACTCATAAACAGGAGAAAAATCAGTCAATAGAAATAGTCTTGCAATAAAAAAAGATGGAGTTAGCAGACAACCATTTAAAAAATGCTAATGTTTATAAACATTTTATTTTCAAGAACAAATGAAAAATTGTGAATATAGTAAAGAAATAAAAGACATACAATGTCCAAAAGGAAATTTAAAAGATAAAAAAATACAATGTTTAAAATAAAAAATTGACTCAATTGGATTAAAAACAGGTTAGGCTGCATTAAAAAATCAGTGACTTTGGACACTTAACAATAGAAACTATCAGAAATAAAAAATACAGATACAAAAATAATAATAATAAAAAGAACCTCAGTGAGATGGAAAATATCAATTGGTCCAACATACAAAAAATGATTTCCAGAAAAAGACAGTTGGAATGAACAACAGAAAAATATTTAAAGATATAATGGCTGACAACTTTCATTTCCAAATTTGATGAAAACTGTAATCCTACAGGGTCAACAGATCTAATTAATCCCATGAAAAAATAATTATTCAACACACACAAAAAAACAAAAAGCATAATTAAATTGCTGAAAGCCAGTATTTAGGATTACATACTCCACAAAAACTTGTTTAGAAAAAAAAAAGAAAAAATAAATAAAATAAAAACTTACTGGAACAACCAAAAAAAAAAAAAAAAAAAAAGTAAAAATCATTGTCAGCAGACTTGATATAACAGGAATAAAATGATAAAGATTAGGGAAGTAGTTAACGGAAGAGGAAAAATGATATGAAATGAAAATTTTAATGTACACAAAGGAATTAAAAGCATTAGAATTGATACGCACATGGAAAAACAGCTATAGGAGAAATTTTTCTTGTTTAAAAAAGATAATTGACTATTGAAATCAAAATCATAAGCTTATATTGTCAGATGTATAATATATAGAAGTAAAAATATATGACAACATAGTACAAAAGATAGGAAAGGGGATTGGAGGTTTACTGTTGTAAGGTTCTTATGCTAAATGTAAAGTGGTATAATATTATTTTAATGTACATTCTGGAAAGTTAAAGATGTATATTCCTAGACAAAACCAAAGAAACAAAATGAATAGGTATCTTTAATAATCCAAAAGTCAAGAGAAGATGTTATACAAATTAATGCAAAAGAAGGCAGGACAACAAGAAGAAAGAAAAAAAAAAAAAAAAAAAAAAAAAAAAAAAAACGAAGGCAAGAGCAGATAAGACAAGCCAAAGCAAATAGCAAAGTGTAGGCTTAATCCAATCATACCAATGTTTACATTAAATGGAAATGACTTAACTCTCAAATGAAAAGGCTAAATTATTAAGATTGGTTGAAAAATAAAGATCTAAATATATGTTATTTACACACATGGGGATTGATCACTCAGGACTTGGTGCTGTCCTCGCGACAGAGAGTGCCAACTGACAAGATCTGGTTGTTTAAGTGTATGGCATCCTTGCCTTTCTCCCGAACCTGCCATGTGGAAGCCTCTCCCCGCTTGGGAGAAAGTTAATTTTTATACATTAACCTTCTATACTGTAATCTTGCTAAACTTATTAGTTCTAGTTACTTTTCGGTCCATTTAGTGGGATTTTCTTGTAGATAATCATGTCATCTGCAAAGGGAAATTTACTTCCTTTCTAATCTGTGTAACTTCTGTGGCATTTTCTTGTCGTATTGCAGTAAACTATTGACTAGAAGTGGTGGAAGAAAATATCCTTGCCTTATTCCTTACATTAAGTGGGAACTCTCTCTCAGACACATAAGCTGGGCGTGGTGGTATACACCTGTAATCCCAGAACTTTGCAGAAGGATCACTTGAGCACAGGAATTTGAGACCAGCCTGGGCAATATAGTGAGACCTCATTTCTACACAAAAATTTAAAAATTAGCCACACATGGTGGTGTGCGCCTGTATTCCCAGGTACTCTGGAGGCTGATGTGAGAGGACTTCTTGAACCCAGAAGCTGGAGGTTGCAGTGAGCTGAGATCACACTACTGCACTCCAGCCTGGGCAAGGGAGTAAGACCCTGTCTCCAAAAAAAAAAAAAAAAAAAAAAAAAAAAAACATTTAAATACTAAAAAGAGAGATGAAATAGATGATGGTGTGAAGAATATATACCACACAAACATCATTAAAAAAAGTTGGAATAGCTATATAAATATCAGAAAAGTGTACTTCTAAACAAGGAATGTTACCAGGAATAAAGAGCGACATTTCATAATGCCAAAAGGTATCAACTTTTCAAAAAGACATAGCAATCCTAAATGATCATGCACCTAATATCACTGCTCAAAAATACATGTGAATAAAACCTGAGAGAAGTGAAAGAAGAAACAGACAAAGTTATAGTCCAACACTCTCAGTAACTGAGAGAACATATAGATATAAAAACCATTAAGGATAATTAACCTGTATAGAAGTTTTCATCAAACAACTCCAGAATACACATTATTTTCAAGTGCACGTTAAGTAAACAAACTGAACACTATTCTGGGCCATAAAACTAAATCTCAATAGTTTTCAAAAGGTCTGAAATTATGTAAATTATGTTCTCAGACCAATTTAGAATTAAACTAAATACTAGCAACAGTAAAGATACCTTGACAATTCCCCAAATATTTAGAAACTAAAAATTATCCCCAAAATAAATGAAAGGTTATATTAAACCGAGTGAAAATTAAAGCACAACATACCAAAATATGTGGAGTGCAAACAAAGTAGTTCCTGGAAAAAAATTGTAATATAAAATGCCTATATTAGCAGAGAAAAAAGATTACAAATCAATGATCTAAAACACCTTAAGAAACTTGGAACACAAGAGAAAAGTTAAACTCAAAGTAAGCAAAAAGAAGGAATGTTCTTTTCATACAAGTTGTTACATTTATTAGGCAAAAGTTGTTCCTATTTCTACCATATTATTATTTTAATGTCTATAGGATCTATAGTGATGTCCCCCTTTATTTATGATTTTAATTGCTTGTTTCTTCTCTCTTTTGTCTTGATAAACCTTTCTAGAATATTATCAACTTTACTGATCTTTTCAAAGAACCAGCTTTTGGGTTCCTCTAAAGTATTTCTGTTTTCTACTTCATTGATTGTGCAAACTCTTTTAGAAATTATGAGGAGGGAATACTTCTGAATCCATTTCATGAGGCTTACAGTATCTCATCCCAACAACGCCACAAGAAAAAATAAGTTCATACCAACATTCCTTATAAACGTAGATCCAAAATCATTAACAAAATGCTAGCAAACAGGATTCAACATAATTTTAAAAGGATAATCTCAATGGCCAAGCAGGATTAATCTAAAGATTGCAAGATTGGATTGACATTTTGAAAATCAATCAGTATAATTTGTCATATTAACAGCTTAAAAAGAAATATCATATGGTCATCTCAATAAATGCAGAAAAGTCCATTTAACAAAATTGAACACATATTCTTGATAAAAGCTCTCAGCAAACTAAAAGCATGAGGGGGCATCCTCAAACCAATAAGGAGCACCTATAGGTAAAATATAGCCAGGCCGGGCGCGGTGGCTCAAGCCTGTAACCCCAGCACTTTGGGAGGCCCAGACGGGCGGATCATGAGGTCAGGAGATCGAGACCATCCTGGCTAACACGGTGAAACCCCGTCTTCACTAAAAAATACAAAAAAAACTAGCCAGGCGAGGTGGTGGGCGCCTGTAGTCCCAGCTACTCGGGAGGCTGAGGCAGGAGAATGGCGTAAACCCGGGAGGCGGAGCTTGCAGTGAGCTGAGATCCGGCCACTGCACTCCAGCCTGGGCGACAGAGCGAGACTCAATCTCAAAAAAAAAAAAAAAAAAAAAAAATATATATATATATATGTATGTATATATATATATATGTATATATAGCCAACATCATTTTCAATTGTCAGAGACAATGCTTTCCACTTAACGACTTAACGTAAGGAATAAGGCAAGGATATTTTCTTCCACCACTTCTAGTCAATAGTTTACTGCAATACGACAAGAAAATGCCACAGAAGTTACACAGATTAGAAAGGAATTAAATTTTCCCTTTGCAGATGACATGATTATCTACAAGAAAATCCCACTAAATGGACAGAAAAGTAACTAGAACTAATAAGTTTAGCAAGGTTACAGTATAGAAGGTTAATGTATAAAAATTATTGTATTTTTCTATTCTAGTAACAAATAATTTAAAACTGAAATAGAATACAGTAGCATTTGCTTTTGATCAAAAATATGAAACACTGATAAATTTAACAATATATATGCAAGGCTTGCATATTAAAAACTAGAAAACATTTCTGAGAAAAAAATTATAATGACCTAAATAAACGCAGAGTTATGCCATGTTCATACACTGGGATATATAATACTTGTAAGATGTCAGTTCTTCCCAAATTGACCTATTAATTCAATATAATTTCAGCCAAATCCTAGCAGGCTTTTTGGTAAAGAATTGACATGCTAAATTTAAAAGTTATGTGGAAATGTAAAGGAGCTAAAGTACTCAAAAGGTACTGGAAATGATGAATGAGGTTGAAGAGTTTACAATACCTGATTTTATGACTTGCTGGAAAGCTACAATAATTAACATATTAACTAGTATTAACGTAAGAATAGATCAGTGAAGCAGAAAAGAGTCCAGAAATGCATAGTTGATAGATTTTGACAAAGGAGCCAAAGTAATTCAATGGGAAAAAGATAGTCTTTACAACAAATAATGTTTGAAAACTTGGATATCCATAAAAAGTGAACTTTGACCATTACCTGATATATAGAAAAATGAATATTCAAAATGAAATACAAATCTACATTTAAGAGCTACAACTATAAAGCTTCTTGAAGAAAACCTGGGAGAGAAATCCTTGGACCTTGTCTTTCTTGGGTAGAACATAAAAAGTATGGACTATAAAAGAAAAAGATAATAAGCTAGTGCTCATAAAAATTAGATGATGAAACCAGGTAAAAAGTAATCTATATGAAAAGTAAGCTTTAACATATGTTAAAGAACACGTATCCAGAATCTATAAAGAATTCTTGCAATGCATTACTAAGGAAACAAACAACTCAAAATAGAAATGGGCACAAGCTTTGTAAACACTTCATAAAAGAAGATGTATAAGTGACAAATAAATAAAAAAAAAGATTCCCAACATTATTACGCATTAAATAAATGCAAACAATAGAAATACACATGCCTCAGAATTCTTAAAATTAAAATAGGGTTAACATTCCAAGAGTTGGTAAAGATGTGGAGTGTTCTTATGAAAAAAAGAGAAAACACTTGTCTCTAAATATGCTTTTGACTTGTATGCTACTCTTCATAGAAAAATTGTAACCCCAAACTGGAAATGACCCAAACACCCATCAAATGATAAACAGATAAGCAAGTCACTCTACATTATACAAATGGAATATTATCAAGCAATTTTTAGAATAAACTGCTGATATATGCAACAATATGGATGAATCATAAAAACATAACAGCAGTGAAGGAAGCCAAACAAAGAAACAAACAACCCTCCCCCCAAAAAACAGACTATGATTCTATTTTTAAGAAGTTGTAGAAATTGCAAAATTACAGTGCTAGAAGGCAAAACAGTAGGTGCATGGGAGGTGACGGGGAGTTCAAGGCAATGGGGCACGAGGGATGATTACACCTCTGTAATCATGGGTTAAAATTCATTTCTTTAAATGAGTGAATTTTGTTTTATTAATACTTCACAAAAAGCTGATAAAAATCCAAAGTGATTATCTTTCCTTCCTGAACTTGCTCCTCCTCCTATAATTCCTATAAACTTCTTAAAATGGTACTTATTATCATCTACTCCATTGCAAAGCAAAACCTGGGAGTCATCCTTACGCCTTCTCTTTCTTATTCCCCAAATCAAAGAGTTCGCCAGGCTGTATCAGTCTGAGTTCTAAAATGTAACTCACTTTCTACATATCTTCACTGATGCTCATTGACTGGGTCCAGGCTTCTGGCATCTCTCATTAATATTTCTTCAACAGCCTTATAAATTGTTACCCATCCCTGCTAATGTAGATAGATTTCTCTGAATATGACTCTGGCCATGTCACTTTCTATGGTCTACTAATGGGAAAAAATGATTTTTTTCCAAGCTAAATGTTGTTAAAATGACTCTTCAGAATGATCTCGACTACTTCCTGAAACCTAAAACTTAGTCATAATCCAGGGCAATTTCTATAGATTTTTGGAAAATTAATTAGTTCCTCATTTCCTCATACTTTGCAGATGTATGTCCTTGTGCCTAGGTATGAGGTTATAGCTCTTTTCTGGTATTATTATAGAATTTTTTGTTCTTTTGTACCCCTCTTGTAGATTTCAAGGGTTCAGCTGCATCAGCGTGTGCTTACTTCATCATCTTTCTTACAAGTAAACTGTAAGATACTGATTAATATTTGCAATCACATTATAGTAATAGTTCTATGTTATTTTGTGATATAATATTGAATTTTGAAATGCCCAACTATAGAGCTCTACAAAACAAAGATCTCTCCAAAAAATTATCAGAGCAAAAAAGTGGTTCACTCACCTTACAACCAGTGGTGATGCTGTGGCCCCAGGTATTGGGTGCACATTTAGAACATTTCTCTCCAATGGTATTGGGAGGGCAAATGCATCGCCCAGTCTTTGGGTCACAATTATTACCCAGATGAGAACATTCACAAGCTTCACAGGTGTAAGAGGGAAAACAAAGAAGGGCAAAAAATAGTAAAAATTTGATACAAAGTGTTGAGTTTTATATTGTGTTGGTTTGTCTTACTTTCTTTTCAGTTCTATACTTAAGGATATTTGGAAATAAAAACTTACCTCATTCACCTTTTATATTATAATACAATGCATTCCAGAAAGGAGCTGTTCAATAAATATAAGATGTATTTCATGTAATAATTTCAAAAGTTAAAGTATTTTTAGCTTTCTTATGAAGTTTAAGAAAGGAAAGAACTGGTGTTATCAGATTCTATGTTAACTGTAATACCTTATATCCAGGTATTATAAAGTTTACTATTTTGTTTGTATATTTGTTTTAAGTTCATTTCTGATTTGTTTTTGCTGTACGGAGTAGTTTTTCCTTATTGATGAGCCCGATCTACAGTAAAAACCAAAAAACTTAATAAACTTCTTAAATTTGGTACATCATGTATATAGTTAGAAACACACACATCAGGATATTCCAATTTTGCAAATACCTTAAAATGGTTGAATTATGGACACTGTTTATATATAAAGATACTTTTGATTTTTATTTACCACCTAACATTTTTCTATAGATTTTTCATTTTTGTTGCTATCATGCAATATTCAAAGGGTACAAAGTTATCTACCTTTTGTACTTTTTCAAAGATTGTAAAAATAATGTTTGAGAATATTTTCAAAGTCATCCAAGACAAGGAACGCATGCCACATAGCGATAGTTGACCCAGCTACTGAGAATATTTTTAGTGCAGCGTTTCATGTCTAAGAAATGTAAGTGAGGGAAGAAACCCAAATACTTGAATTCAAATGGAAGACTAATGTTATGAGTAAACTTTTAATTGGTTATATGATGACTAAATCATTTTCACTGAATATATTTAGAATATTTGACTAAATTCACTTTTTATGAGATTACAATAATCATTGCTCACAGCATTATATACCAGCTGTGAAACACGCTTAGAAAAATACTTTACACAGAGTAAACACTAAATAAATGTTAGTCATTGCTGTTTTGGTTATTACTGCTGTTGCTAATTTTAAGTCAAATGATTTATTTTAGATGTGTCCTTCATTAAGAAGAAAAATAGTTACCATTACATTTAAATTTATATGCTAAAAAATGTCATGGGACAGTCCAAGTCATTACTTGCAAACAGAAATTATCTTAAGTAGTTCTTCAGTGGAATCACAACACTAAATAGAAAGAAGATCTGAGTAATTAGCTAGGTTTCCTGTGCCAAAGCACAATGTATACCACAATGAATAAAACTAATAAAGATAATAATAATAATGATAAATGCTTCCATAGCACTTACATGCTAGGCATTACTCTAAATATTTTATAGCCACTAACTCAACTAATTGTAACAAAAACCATGTGTGGTAGATACTATTATTATCTTAATTAAATAGATGATTTTTGTAGGTGGAAATGAAACAAAATCACTCAAGGTCCCAGAACTAGTTACTGAGGGACCCATTAGACAAATCCAGGCTGTTTTGTGCAAGTCATGTCCTCAGTCCTATTACTAACCTGCTTGTTTTGTGCTTTTTTTTTCTGTGGTGTTTCTTTGGGTCAGAATGTTAGTTGGTCTGCAATTCTTAAATGCTGTCACCTTTCTATAATTTAAAATAACATTCTTGGTCTCGTTTATACTTTGTTACTATAAGTAAGTAAATATATAATACTACCTCATTAATTCATATTAAGTAAAAATGTCAGTGAGCTCTGGATTTAAAGAACAGAGTATATTTTAAAATACAGCTTTATAATTTTTAAGTATATACAGATATTGGCTTAGAGATATACAGATTCTTACAGGATCTACAATTATAACAATTAGAATAACTTATCACGGCTTAATTTATGGTAAAATCCACATATCTAAAGTGCTAGAGAGTATCTGAAAGATATTGGTTCTTTAAATAGTTTTAAATATTATTCCTACTGCTTCCTACATAAATTTGCCACAACAGTGAATAATAATGTTTTGAAATCTTACTATGGTGCTGAGAGTGTGTGAGCATTACCCAGGTTGAATCAATGACATTAGTAAGCAAAGGTAATATTCAAACTAGTGATGGTTGGAATAAGGGTCGATTCGAAATTAGTGGCATACAAATCAAGGCTAATATTCAATCTTTACTTTCATCTGCAGCATGCCAAGTGATATTTTCTTAGCTCATGATTTGGGTGAAGGCTGTGGCTGGATGTATAAGAATATTGCTTGAGGGAATCATGGTTAGAAACCTCTGCCTGCATTTTTTGATGAACTAAATATCTAGAGCCAACCTATTTCTCTCTTAGAACGTCACAGTTTTCAAGGTAGCCAAAAGTAGATGAAAACATATTTTAGGGGTTCCAGAAAAAAAAAAATCACCTTGACTTCTTGATCCTGATACCAATTTTGCAATAGGAAAAAGGGAAAGTTGAAATGCTTTGGCGTGGAGTTTGAGCTTAAACTAAGATAAGATTGGTACCAGAAAAATCGAACATCTACCTTTCAAGCTGCAGCAGTCTTTGAGTGACTGGCTGAAGGAATGTCACAGACAGGGAGGAACACAACCAAATGAGCTTCTGCTGATTTTTATTGAGTACTTGCACACAGTTATTAAGGCGGTGTTTCAAACTGCCATGTATTTCTTAAGTAATGTAAAAATAAGTAGACATTACTCGTTATGTTAAATATGTTGTATCAATCTGCGCTTCCTTTAAAAGAACAAACCATTACAGAAGTCAGACCCTAAAACTATCAGAGTGAATATGTAGGACTTAAGTGGTATTTACAGACCTGTGCAGCCTCCTTCTTGGAAGTTGAAATAGCCATGGGCACAGCGGTCACATTTCTTCCCTGTGACTCCGGGTTGGCACCAACATTGTCCACTCTCCTCACAGTCGAATGACTTAGACCCAAAAGAATTGCAGTTGCAGGGAACACAGCCCCTTCCTGATTGCAGATCAAAGGTCCCAGGCTGGCAATGGAAGAGGAGAGAAAAACTAAATTTAAATCAGTTAACTCAAAGTGAAGCAAGAATCACAATACCAAAGATCTGGTGGGAAAAGAGGAACTTGGGAGTTATCAGGATTCCTCACTGATGTTATGACAACTGGGTTTTCATTCAATCAAATGGACCTTTTCTAGGATATCCAAAGAGAAAAGTTCAATTATTCTGATATTTTATCAAAATTAACTGCAGAATTAGGCACTTCCTTTATTGTCTGTTGTATGTTTACCAGCCTGTCCCAATACTTCTCAAGGTTCCAATAGCAATATGGAAAGGACCTATAGGTGGTATTTCTAGTCTTAATTTAAAATTTTACTTGCTTCTTTCTTAGTAATCTGAATGGATTACTTTCAGATCTATGGACTCCTACTTGGTAAAAGTACTTTCAGCATTATCGACCAGCAGCCTAATGTTAAAATAATCCTTTTCGCCCTAGTATTTGATAGAATTTTGTCACATATCCATACATACTTTTAATCATTGCTATAATGTTCACATTATAAATGTAATTTTCAGGTTATGCTTACGCTGACCAAATAATTGGTTCAACAAACATTTGATAACTGAAATTGCTTAGTGAGAACACGTATTAAAGAACCAGAGCAGGTAAGTAAAGGAAACTTTCATTGTCTGATGAGTTATTCTTATGCATATCTCTTATCTATCTATAACAAACCATCTTTTATGGTCAAGTCTGCATTACCAGCTTTGGCTGACTTTCTTGAAATGCACGTTATCAGGCCTAAAATGACAATGTTAGAAAATGTTGATGGATTAAAAAATCACTTGTATCAGAAAAATGAAAAGCATCTATCCTGCTTAAAGTATTTCAGGGGTATTTTTAAAAAATATAAAGCATGTCACATTATTATGATATTTTAATCTGGAAAATTAGTCTCGGTAATTACTTCTTTGTAAGAATAATTCTTATTGTGGAAAATTAGACTTAATCATTGCTTCCTGGTAAAAAAACAAATCTTGCCACTTAACATGAGCCACCCAAAGAGAAGTGAATAAGCCTCATTATATATTTTAGATATTATTGTTAGTAGTTTTAAAAATGTTATAAAAATGAAATCAAACTGAAAATTAGACTTTTAAAATGACTGTAGCTAAGAATAGTCTTATTTTTAAAATGTAAAATGGGTTGACCGAGTTTGACAATCATTCTCATCTTTACATGCACTTTTGGTTTTATTTTTATTTCTAGTTCTAATTCAGATTGTGGTAAACGATTAAAGAAAAAAGCATGTAAGTTGCAACAGATGACATGACTTTGAAATTAAATTCACCTATATAAAAAAAACTAACCATATAGTATTATTATTGGTAAAAAGAAATTCACATAAAATTGTAGATACCTGGCTTAGAGAAATAATCCGAAATTGAAACAATTATTAAAACAAAAGCATGCCTGTTACAATATTAGTTATCATGGTGAATAACTATGCAGGCACTTCAATGTTCAATGTTAGAAAAATTGTTGAATAAATTAAATGATGACATCCACATTATGAAATAATATGCAAGAATTAAAATCCTATTTTGAAGCAGTTTTAATGATATAAATATGCTTAGGATATAGCATGAAATAAAAATTAAACAAAAATACGAAATTATATAAATGCTATGTAAATTTCAATTACACACCCATAATGACACACACACTACCCAGACACAGAAACAGAAACAGAAATATATAGACAAAAAGACTAAACATAATATATTAAAACAGTATTGAAAAATATCTGAGTCATAGAATTGTATTCATCTTTATTTCAGAAATTATCTTCACTCATATATGTATGCTGATATATGTACACACATATATATACACAGACTTATATATACATAGACTTATATAATCTACATCTATATCTATATATGCAACACACTCATATTGATTTAATCATTAAAGGGGTGTGTGTATACCCCTTTAAATCAATCAAATATTAAATGAAATTCCAAATTATATCTATCATTTTAAAAATTCCAAAGTTGATCATGTAAGGAAATATACAAGAAGAAATGGCTCTACCTCACTTTTCAAATATTTAAATAATGTAGCTTTAAAGGCTAAGTTGTAGCAAAATAAATACTACCAAATTTCAGTAGTAAAATGTTTACAAATTTGTTCAAAAATTTATTTCAAAGGCTAAAGAAAACTCCACTAGTAAACAAATTTAAGGACCAGACATTCATAGTCAGTAATTGAAATTAATGAGGTAAAACAAATATAGGAGAGAGTGTCTGTCCAGACCCAGTGGGAAATTGGATGGGTTCCCATAAATGTGTCTCTCTTGGGGTAATAAGAGCTAGCATTCACATACTGTGCTTCCTTTTTGCAAAGCACGATTCTAAACCCTTTACAAATCTAAACTCTTTACAAAAACGTACTCATTTACTCCTCAGGACAACCCTGGCAGACAGTTGTCATTCTCACCACTTTTTTATTGAGTGGTGAAACTGAGGCACAGACAGGTTAAGTAAGTTGCCTAAGGTCATGAGCTAACCAACTGTGGAGTCAAGATTCCAGATCAGCTAGGTTGGCTCTGGAATTCGAGTTCTTAGCTCTCACACATACTGCCGCAGAGGAAGAAATAGTCTCAGGATAAAACCCTGCTTCATACAATAGTACTGTGAGACATGTAGAGCTTGAATGAACGTTGATTTTCTGCTAAATTTATATTTTGGAGACATTTTAATCAGTTATTATCTTTTTCTTTTATTTTAAACGTATGCATTTGTTTTTGAAAAAAAATTATTTTAAAGATGTTTTCATTTAACAACATTAGTATAATAAAGGTAATCAGGTCTAACATTTACTAGAAACTCTCCATGCTCCTGCCTGATGCACTGCTCTCACTGCTGCCCTGAGACACCTTGGAGGCACCTCATCCGATCTACCTGCCAGACAACCTGCAGTACAGAATTTCACTGAATGAAAGCCTCCAGTTTCTTGTCTTTTGGATCCACCAGAGGTGCTCTGTAATGGACTGAATGTTTATGTCCCCCCAAAATTCATATGTAGAAATCTTAACCCTCAAGGTGGTGGTATAGACAGGAGGTGCAGCCTTTGGGAGGTGATTAGGTCATGAGGATGGAGCTCTCATGAATGGGATCACTGCACTTATAAAAGAGGCCCCAGAGAAGTTCCTCCACCATGTGAGGTTCCAGTGGGTAAATGACTGTCTAGAGAAAGAGGGCCCGCACTAGATAGGAAATCTGCCAGCGCCTGGATCTTGTACCTCCAAGCCTCCAGAATTGTGAGAAATGAATTTCCGTTGTTTACATGCCACTTAGTCTATGCTATGCTCTTATAGCACTCGGAATGAACTAAGATCAGCTTCCACAAGATTATCTTTCTCTCAGGCTGATAACAGTAAGATACTAGAGCCTTCCTGACCAATTCAGGATTCCTTTAGTGGGTAAAATTTGCTTGGGTACATCCCACTAGCTTGGCCAAGAATTTAGGGTTTGATGAAATTCACCAAACGAGGCTTTTCCTACCCAGTCTTTCCTTCTGTGTTTTCCTGGGAGGCAGAACCCCATTGCAGCAAAAGGCTATGCTCTCTCCCACTTCATGCTTCGTTGGCCTTTCCCCCAGGAAATCTCTTGGCATTTGCTTCTTGGAGTATGTAAGCAGACATAAACTCTCTGAAGTGGATCTTACTACAGATGAAGAAGCTGAATTACAGAAAGATTCAACGAATTTATAGCTAGGAAGTAATGAGGCCGGGATTTGATCTAAGGCAGTCTGACATCAAAATTTGTTTTTTAAAAAATGTGTGATAATGAGCCAAGAAATAAAACCATGAATTGTTTTTCACTTCTTCTTCTTTACCGTTTATTTCCCTTTCTCCTTCTATGCCCTATCCTCAACTCCCTGGCAAGTTTTGTCTCCTGCTCTTCTGCAGCTCAGCCTGGGACCTCTTCTCCCCTCCCTCCCTCACTCTCTTCCTTCTTCCCCAGCATTTGTTTGGTTTTGTCTTGTGATAGGAGAACCACACTTTTGTAATTAGAAAAAACTTTCCCCATTTTGGGTATTTGTCCATTTATAGTGTGTGAAAATGTGTTTCTTGTGTTTGTCGTACACATAAGCACGATTGATGTGGAAATTAACAAAATTCTTACTGATGATAAAATGCCAGATAAACGGGCTGAATTTTCTTGGGCAAATCACTTTCTCTGCTAGGTTTCCCTTCATTTGTTCATTCATAAAAGTTAGCTTTATCCAAAGGATGCCTGAAGTCCCTTCCATTTCTAAGATTATAGGTTCTCGCAAGTAGATTTTTATTTGATTTCTACATATTCATGGTTAAAGTTTGGTTAATTGAAAGTTTTATGACCCTATGAACTTGAATATGCTCTTTAAAGCACATGGATGGTTATTTTTAAAAAGGGCAAGGGTTCAATTAGGAAATGTCTAATTTTTGCATTTGCAATTTGCACACTTAGCGATTGTTACTTGGTAAAATGCCACCAGGGAACTCAGCCGCAGCACACAGAACACAACATGCGGAGGCATGAGCCATGCAGTGCCTCTGGGATTACCGGAGCTGGGGCCCGATAGGCTCCCCGAGGGCACCCGCTGGAGCTGCCGATAGCCCACCTCTGAGGAGAACCCAGCACCCGTTGCGCTCTCCGCGGCTGCTCCTCCTGTTGGTGCACCTGCCTGCCGAGGTTGCAATGTTTCCCTACGAAGTCTGATTTACAGACACATCTTCCTGTAATATCACATTGCGGTGACACAGAGCCAACGGGATCGCAGTCACATAGCACACAGAATCGCTTCTCTGGATCCCACCACATACTGGGCTTTAAAAGCCAACCATAAAATAAAATAAAAACAAAACAGAGCAATTATATTATTCAAGAGATAGAAGCAGATGATACTTTCAAACTTCCTACAGTAAGGCCAGTTTGACATAGGAGAAATGCTTGCTTCTGCTTAACCATCTTTATCACAAATACAATGTATTTCTGTGAAAGAGCTAGAGCAAATCTGTCCGCTCTCATGGAGGAATCTGAAGTTGCTTGCCATACTGAAAGCAGGGCAATCGGTATGTTCAGGGACTGAGAACAACATGCTCTATTTTAATTTGAATATTTTGTTTTAGAAAAATAATGCATCTTAAAAAATACCTTGATTAGCTTCTCTACTGAAAACTTCTGTTAGGTACAGTTCTCACAGGAAGTAGCTTTTAAATGATGGAACTAGAAGAAGGTGTTTGCTAAAAAGCAAAGGGAGTAACATTTCTGTTTTGTTTTGTGTTTTGAGACAGAGTCTCACTCGGTTGCGCAGGCTGGAGTGCAGTGGCACCATCTCGGCTCACTGCAACCTCTGCCACCCGGGTTCAAGCGATTCTTCTGCCTCAGACTCCCGAGTAGCTGGGATTACAGGTGCCTGCTACCACACCTGGCTAATTTCTGTAGTTTTTAGCAGAGACGGGGTTTCACCATCTTGGCCAGGCTGTTCTTGAACTCCTGACTTTGTGATCCACCTGCCTCGGCCTCCCGAAGTGCTGGGATTACAGGCGTGAGCCACCGCAGCCGGCCCCGGGAGTAAAATTTTATTCTGCCAAAAATGTAAAGGCAAAAGGAAGAGTATCTCCACAGATTAAGATTAAATTTGCATGCTATCTGTTTCAGAAATGTCTGAATTAAAGCGAATATAATACACATTCACTGCCAAACAAAATGTTAGCTTAAGGTCAAATGGTAATGTACAATGAATTTTGTTCTAGTCTGAAAAAAACTTTTCACTGATCACAGTCATTTCACTTGTAAAATTAGATAATCCCAAACCTTCCTTTTAATATACGAAGGTATACAAAACATGTCATGAAAAGTCAGTGAACATTTGCAAGGAGAAAGTCATTTATGGGTCGGCCTGTACTCTTTACCTTGCATTTGTCACACCTCTGGCCCTGCACGTTGGCTCTGCACTCACACTGTCCAGTTTGACTGTGGCAAATCTCAGAGAAAGAGCCATTGGCATTACAGTGACAGGCTGAAAAGAGAAGAGAAATCTGTGGTCAGGAAAACTTTCTAATAGTCTTAATAGGCTTGTTAAATAATAATATACCCTACATGGTAACATGGACATTTAAGTTCAGTAACAGAATGTTAAGTGCCCTGTTAGGCATTTAATCCCTATGACAACTCTACAAGCTGTAGACATAATTCATGTAAAGGCTTTAGCAACTTGTCTGGCCTATCATATGCCATTAAAATATTAATGTCATCATCATTATTCCAATTTTGAGCATGAAGACACTGAAATCCAAAGAAGCCATAGCTTATACAAGTCCATATGCCTGTTCTGTCCTATAGGTGAGTCCAGAACGTGATGGGAACTTGGAGGTCTTGACTCAAGGTGCAATGCTGTTTTAGTTCTTTACAGATACATCAGGGTAACACTTAAAATACTATCACACCATTGTAAGTAATGCATACTGACTTTAGAACTAAAATAATTTTGAGGAATTATCAAAATTAATAGCACCCCCGGCATAATTTTAATGTTACTATTAATCTAGGCAAATTTAGTTACTTTTTTTGATTTAATGATTTACTATGTGCCAGTTTTTGTGTTAAGTTTAAAAAATGGTTTGAGGTGAAATATTTATGCCTTTTTTAAGATTCGAAAGTTTATAAGACAACAACAACATCATTTCAAGTATCTTAAGACTATAGCATTATAGCATTTAAGAATCACTTTTATTTTACAGTTTGTAGGCTCTCTCCAAACACAGAAAATATATATAGTTTAAGTAATCTTTTTTCTTTTTTGCTTTGTTATAAAGCTGTCTGAGGTTATTCTAAAATGTAGAATAAATCAGTCTAAAGCTCAAGTGGCCTTTTCACAAATAGAATAGTAATTCATTGTTTACCCCATATTTTTAATGGTACATATAGTTGCATTTATACCAGAATAAAAATACGAGGAGATCACATGGGAATTTGGGCTACTCATAGATGATTTTGTTAAATTTCTGAATACTTTGATTTGAACACAACTTAAAATTATGTTATAAACAGGTACTCTATCAGCCTATGCTAATATTTTATTCTTCTGGCTCTAGGTTCTCCTTTTAAAAAACAAAGAAATAAACAAACAAAACAACTGCTTTTCTAAAAACTGTTGAATTTATCTTCCGGTAAAGTGTGTCTTCAGTGTCTGCCAAGTGGATACTAGAGTAACGGTCGTTGAGAAATGGAAAGAGCCTATGGATAGTCTATAGCTGAAATATAAGGAAAGGCTGAAAATTTTTCCTTTAAATATCCATTTTCATCTGATTTATCAAATTTGTATAGACTTTCATTATTTTATGAAAGTTTCTTACGCATATTATACATACATTTTAAAAACATCAAATTATTTAGACTTTAGAAGTCACTTCTTCTTAGAGTGTAAACTGCAAAATTAAATTTACCATAAATATAATGGTAATTAATTAACGTTATCTTAAAAAAACAAAGCAATATAAAGTTTTGCTAAAGTGTCATTTCAATGGAAAAGTATGACACCAACAATATACACAAATTTAAAATGCAAAACATATTTCTTTGTAGTGGTGTACTTTTCTTAAACAAATCTATAGGTAACTAAAATAATGTATTTTCATGAACTTTCTTTCCTTGAGGTTTTACCACCTATGCATAGACGTGATAATTGTATCCATGAAAAATTATAAAAATAAGTAACAAATGTGCTTCTTATAATTTTAATTGTGATTATATGGCAAAGAGCATCAAAAATTATAATCACATCTATACTCATGGCAAGTAGCATGAAAATTGGTAATGGTAAAAATGTTTTTATTCTCACATTCTTTTTTTATGTTCTTAAGACTTCATGCCACAGATCCCTAGTTTACCATAATAAAATAAGTGGAATAATATCCCTAACTTTATGGGGGTGGGGGTTATTGGAAGACAGGATAAAATGTCAGTAAATGACTAACTTAGCCCTAGAATTCACTGGTGAACAACTGATATGCACAGCTACTATGAGCACTGCTACCAAAAACAGTTACCATGTGTGAGCATCTCTAGGACTCAGGAACTCACTGGATACCCTCTATGTTCCAAATCCTTTAGTCCCCACAGAAAATTCATGACCCTTTTTGTAGACTAGGAAACTGTGTCTCAAGGAGGTCAAATGTCTTGCTCAGGAGCACACAGCTAGAAAATGTAGATCCTAGATGATCTGTTGGAAAGGAAGAATTTCTTAGGCTCCCTATGATTTTACACATTTGTCAAGAATTCAGTGTTTAATGGCACTTTGAGCCTGTTGGAAATTTCGCTTTAAAAAAAGATCAATGTACAGGTTACATTAATAGGTGCCAGTTGGTACAGAGAGTGATCTGGTTTTGATTCAACAAATTATCATTATTAAATAACAAAGTTAGAACTCATCTTCCAAACCTGTGATGAGAGAGACACATTTGTTAATGAAATAGGGGACCCTACTAGGTCTTTGGTGCTTACAGTAGAGTTGATGATAGGCTACATTTACAGTGGTTTCTATAATTCTGCATGTCCTGGGACCCACCTGAATAATTGGAAGGGCCTCTCACATAAACTTGACAGAAATGAATGGATGGGCTAGTCTCATAATCTACTGTGCTTAAACATTATGATAGCAGATGAAGCTGATGATGGCCAAGTGCTAACATTGGATTCACACTCCATTTGACCTTCTGCAACAAGATCCCCCTTCATATTATAATCCCACTGACATTAAGGATTTGGAAATTCTATGTAGTATTAATATAGCTAAAAAGGTAAAGAGGGGAGAAATGTATTATGCTAGTATGGATGAAGCCCTAGAGTAGCTAATTTTGTGGAAGGAAAACACTGAAAGAGCATTCTAGAAATAGTCCTTAAATTACTATTATGAAACTAAAATGAGGTTAATCATTCAACAATGACAAATGCCAATGTGTGAAAATATTGGCAGAATTTTACACCTATTACAAAATACAACACTGTAAAGTTAACATATGAAAGCATAACTGATAAACATCTTCCGATGGCTACTACTGAAATATCATGAGCAGAAAAATTTATTTCAAGCAAGTGATTAGAATTGAGATAAACAAAAAAAAAGGATACATGGGGTCTACCTAATGTGCAAATTCTTCTTTCCTGCAGTGGACATAAGTTCATTAAAAAAACTTCCTTCCGCATGTAAATAGAAACATGTTTATTATTTGGAAAACAGTGACGCTTCAATAACAGCAATTTTCAAAGGATTTACTCTATTAGTTAGTACAAGGAAATGTTCTGGAATATGCAGACTCTGTATATTCTGCGCATCTATCAACCATGTATTCCACATAATTTCCTACTCTTCAATCCACAGTCAAGAACTCATCAGCTACTTTGAAGTACAATACATCAATTCTGTCAGGGGCATCAATAGTTCAGGACTTACGCTGACAGTTCCTTGCATCAACTGCGTCTCCAAAATATCCATCAGCACAGAGCTCACAGTACCGGCCTGTTGTACCTGGTTTACATATCAGACAGGAGCCAGACAAGCTGTCACAGCTGCCAGGGATGGAGAAGTCAAGGTTGTCATTGCATTGGCATGGCTGACATGATCCTCCAGGTACAGAGGGTTGTCCAAAATAGCCTTCTGCACACCTAAGGCAAGAAATTTCATCCGTGAGCCTTTGGGGGGACCTCAGTTGGGGCAATGTTTACATATTTTTCATTCTCCCCTTCTCCCAGGATGATGGCTTTTCCTTTTAATTGTTCCTTTTCTCAAATGCAAAGTGATTAAAAAAATGTTTTTCTACAACTGCAGTGTAGATACAAGATGAAATCCTGCCAGCCCACTAGTAATTAGATTTCAGCCTGAAAAAAAATATATATAATCTTGTCACTGGCACTGAAGACGAGACCAAAGCATAATAAGAATCTGCTGCTGGCACTCTGGAGGAATCCAGGTCCATGTTGGAAAGCCTTTGTAGTACAACACATCATGTGTCTCTACTCCAGTTGGTTATTTTCTCTACAAATATGTAAGGTCCATATTTTTTGTTGTTGTTGCAGCCAGAACTTGTTATGAGGAAACAGGCTCACAAGAAAATTCAGTAATAAGAGTTCAGAATTTATTAACTAGAAACTGTGACTCAGAAGATTCTTATTAATTGGGTGGGGGCTGTGGGTATATCTGAATTAATAATCTATTTGCATTTATTTGCATATGAATTCAGAGGCGGATTTTCATTGAAGGCTTTACTAAAGGGAAGTTTGAGAAAGCATGTCTGCATATTATGGGAATATGCCATAAGGTGATACTGAACTGTGCCTGCCAACTCTATTAGCAAATCCAGGTTCTTTCTTTCTTTCCCTCTTCCCTTCTTTCTTTCTCTTTCTTTCTTTCTCTCTCTCTCTTTCTCTCTTTCTTTCTTACCAAAAACTATATACATATTATTGGAAAAACAAAAGTTTGTTTATAGGGCATGGCAGAGAAGATTTTTTAAAAATTATTGCAGCAAATTTTCTCTGACCTAAATGTTATGTTTTAAAATGCAACTTACTGCTACAGGCATGCGGAAATGTCCTTATAGGCAGCGCCTATTTATATTCTGCTCGGTCTTCTCTTTCAATGACATTTGCTCATGCTTTATACTAAGCCACACTTGCCAAAGGAGAAACAAAACAGGGCATCTGAATCTTATGGTCAGGCTAGCTCTGTTGTCTTTGCCATCTTATGTCTTTTGCAGCAAGTGTCAAAATTGAAGGGGATCAAAAACAATGTGGGAGAACATAATTTTCTCAGTAGTACACTACTTTCATGCTCATCTACTCACAGATATGCAGTCATTATTTAGAGAAAGGCTCTCTCCCATTTGAAATAAAATGGTTTAAATCCAGTACATTATGTTGAGAGTACTTTAACAAATCACAATTCTGGGGCAGAGTCATTAATTTGGTGCAGATACACTGACTATTCTTAGTTTTCTAGAAAAATGTATAGATATTTAGGTACTATAATTCATAGATTTGATCTTTTATCATAATTTTGTAAATGAAATTACTTATATTCACAAAAGATTTTATACATTTATGAGTTATATATATATTGCTTAGAATACTGCCAACCACAAATATAACTGTTCATTAATTCTGTATTATAAAATATGTAATAAAATTTGAGTGCATAAAATTCCCCCAAAATCCCTTCAGGAGAGACATTTGATAAAGATAAGAAGAAGGTTCTTTTGAATTTTAACCTGATTCTTCTTGCCTTATTTAATATTCAGAGCTTATGATCACATCCATGTATATTCACATCTCATTTTGTTTACCAGTAAGAGAGTGACTTTGCGCCACTGGAATAAGGATATACAATGATCATTATCACAGCAAACGAAAACCTATTATTTTCAGCTCACTTTCCTCAAGATGACTTATTGCCCTTCGGAGAGATGGCTTTATATAACGAGATCCGGGAATTTTTCTTAACTTAGATAGCAATTAATAAGACTGAAATTCTCCATAAAAAAAAAAAAAAAACTCATTTCAGGAAGAAGATAACTATAATTAAATAGAATAACTAAAGAAGTATGTGTTTTTTATTTTTTTTCTTGCAGGACATGTAAGGAAAATTTGTGAATATACATGATAGAAAAATCATATGCCATGTTACTGAAAGTGGGACTATTTTCTGCAACACTTCAGCACATTACTAGTGTATGGGTGTGGGTTTCTATACAGAGAACAGTATTAGAGATTTCTGAAGATGTTCCATTAGGAATTAAAAAGTAATTTGAGGGTCAGAGAATATAATACTGCTAATCATATAACTTTTATTAATAAAAATAATGTGTTAGAGTCTGATCAAGTTGGATTCACCTAATTAAAATCAGTTTAAATCACAGTCCTTTGGTTTTTCACTCCACCAAAAATAATTGTAATGTGAAATGTCAAGCCCTCTCATTTTCATATGCAAGGCAGAATGAGTGCATTTTAAAAAATAGTTTATTGAATGCCTTGCTGGAAACGGACATCTTGACATAACAAAGGCATTGTTCCTTTCCATATCTGTTACCTTTTTCAAATCAAATTGCAATATTTTGAAAAAGGACCATTTAAATGTAAATAAGACTCCAGATAACACATGCAGTTATTTGTTACTTTTGCTGCTATTGATAATTTAGGAACAATGTTAGAGGGAGGGAGGGAGAGAAGAAGAGAGAGAGGGAGAGGTAGAAAAAGAGCGGACGTGCAGAGAAGCAACAATGAGAAGAAAGCAACCGCACAGATGAGACTTTTATATCATTCTGCACCATCATTTTTCCAGCAACTTTTGGCTAAAATCATGGTCTACATTTCTATTATCTATACACTGAAAACAATGAAACAATATAATGTTAGCTTAATCTAGCCAAGCAAACGAGAAAAGCTCTTGTTTCTCCCACCCCATTCAAAAGAAAAAAAAAAAAAATCAGCTGAGCACTTTTACATGGTACTAATATAAAGAAGGTACGGTCTTATACTACAGTCCATGGAGAATGAACACACATTTTAAAATGTAGCAGTAGAACAACTGGAGATATGCAAATGCTATTATGGCAGCACAGAAAAGGGCAACCAACTCAGATTAGGCCTAATCAAGGACATTTTCAGGATGATAGTGCTGACTTGGGAGCTGAACAGGGATTAGTTAGCCTCGGGCGGAGGAGTGAAAGGGCTGCAATCCTCCAGGCAGAGGGAACAGTATTGGTAAAGGCACAGAAGAGGGTGGCTGCTGTATAAAGAGGCGTGGCTGTAATGCTGTATGCTTACTTCCTCCCATTTGACACAATCAGCAAAAGACTGAAGGTGTTTGCCTGCTCAAATGGTGCCTTTTGCAAGTTGGAAGAAAGTGTTCTCCCTAGACACATGCAGAAAAAGTAAAGAGACAGTGGACACAGCTAGACACCCAGGGACTTCATGGAAAAGAACAGGGCAGACTGGATTCAAGCCCTCAATCTTCTCCTTCCCTGAGGGCCTTTGTGCAGTGTACAAACTGCACAACCACATATGAGTGGCCTCTTGACACTTCAGTTGGAGTCGCAGTGTTGCTAACGGCACTAGCAAGTAGGTATAACTGCCCCCCCGCCCGCCATTATTTCTGTAGCCCATGCTCTGCATTCAGGACCCAAAGGCACAAGGAGACTCAGAAATGAGTAGAAGGTCTCAAGAGCATAGTGATCAGACGGGTGATTAGATTTGATTCCAATTCAGACATTCTGAAGCAGACAAAAACTAAATGGGATTTTGGAACTGAAGTTTAAGAAACAAAAAGGAATTTCTTCGATACCTGATATAAATCTTGAGGATAAAACTGTAGGTGAATTTTTAAAATATTAAGCAATTGGATTTAAATATCTTCCATATTTTCAGTGGCAACTGTGAAATTAGTCCTGGCTTTTGACCCCTCTCTCCTCACCTAGGGAGGAGTTGTTAAAAATTTGCCAGCTGGGGAGTGGGGAGGGCTTGAGAAGTCTATGTATCCCATTAAGTTTCATGTTGTCCTATAGAACCCACCAGGTGAACTTGCCACAGGCTTTCTGAAATGCCTTCTCCATAATGTATGACATGTTGCTGAGGTTACAGGCTTATTCTGAAAGTATCTTAGTGTCCGATCAGGCAGGTGTCCTCAGCATTTAACTCACTTTTAGCTCAATATTCTTTTTAATTGCTCTTGATGCTCTAATGCTTACTTAATCCCTTTTAGCCCTTCAAGATACTGTCTCTTTGTGAATTTTTTTCTCCTCTTGTCCAGATGATAAAAGTCTAGAATCTTAGCAAAGGTGCCATGATGAATACCTTTTCCCCTCACTCTCTGACTCTTCTTTTTCCTTTGTTTAAAACATTCCCCAGCAAAGCAGTGATACCTCAAAAATAGTGGTGTTTTGGCCATAAGTTAATGTTTTCCAAGCTGTAACTAGTGTTCTACTTGTGACAGAATACCAGTCCGTGTTTTGTTGTATCTTGTTTGGCCACTCTCCTGTTCACTGCTTTTCTTCACCCCCTCAATTCAAGAAGCAAGGCCATCTTATGCTTCATGTCTGAGTGAAGGGATTTGACAGGGCAGAAGGCAGAGACATAGGAATCTTCCAGACTCCAAGCTCTGAAAGCCACCAGTTCCATGAATGTAGCTCATCCTCTTCCAAATAGAAAATGGGATGGAGTTGGAAAAATGATGATGGTAGAGATGTTGGTGGGTCTTTGTGTGGAATAAAATAAGCTGAATGATTCCTGTGCCCCCAAGAATGGAATGAAAGTTGGGAGGCTTTCTAGACCTGAAAGGAAAGGTAATTAGGAGGACAGGAAAAAAGGGAAAGGTCAGCAGAAACATGCTCGGGTGAAATGCTCAGCACTGGCTGGCCCTACCGTATGTCCCCTTGCTCAACACATACTCACAGACATTATACCATCCCTTCTACCCTTGCATAACAAGGCCTTTGGTACTAGGTAAGCTTAATAGAACTTTGATTCAAGCCTGGAGAGAGGAGAAGAAAACAACTTGAAAAGGGCTCAGATTATGTTTCTAAGCCCTCACAGGTCCCACATATAGAGAAAGGGGTCTTAAAATATACATTAAATTGTGATAAAGACTATAAAGTTATAACTGTTGTCCCACCTGAGCTGTAGTCTGAGATATATTCCTGCTATATAGTTAAA
Organism: Piliocolobus tephrosceles; assembly: GCF_002776525.5. Classification (NCBI taxonomy): domain Eukaryota; kingdom Metazoa; phylum Chordata; class Mammalia; order Primates; family Cercopithecidae; genus Piliocolobus; species Piliocolobus tephrosceles. The sequence continues at coordinate 28,053,271 of NC_045438.1, read as the reverse complement.
GCAGAGAGTTTATGGCCACATAAGTTTAGGAAATGCTGAGCTAAACAAATTGAACAGATTTCTTCATTACACACTGTAGGACATGCCAGAACTTTTAACATGCAAATGGATGCTTCCCAAACTTATGTGATCACAGAATTCTTCATTCCAGGAACATCTACAATTTGGGAAATGTTGCTTTAGTTTTTAAATTATGGTCTTATTTAGATGATGTGCATAAGCTGATCACACAAATCATTTACAGAATGGTTTTGATTACAAGATTTTCAATGCAACCAGTGTCTCCTCCTTACCCTGACCCTTATCTTCCCTCTCCTCTACTTCAACAGGCACATCTCAAACAAAAAATGTTTCCCTCATATTTTAGATCTATCTAAGGGGTTCTTTTGACTCATATAAATACAATGAAATTATAAATTTTGAGTATTCCTTGAAAACCCTAACCTAAATTCTGGCTAGAAAAATACGGTATCAGTTGTGGAAAAACTTGAGCTGGAGATAAGATATGCCATTCATTACACTGCATATGCATGTTGCCATCTTCTGAATCAGATTAATACAGATTTTAGACAGGAAATCATGCTTTCTGTCAGGTATTTCGTTCCTTGGTGATTTTTGCTATTCAAATAGAATTCTCTGAAGAATACATGCAACCATCCTCACTTGCATTAAAGAAAGATGTGAGGTGCTGAGGGCAAGGATGGGAAAATGCATATATTTATATCCAATGTCTAGCCCTGTACCCAGCACATGGTAGTTGCTAAACAGATGCTTGTTAAGCAAAATGTAGGGTTTCAAATTATAGATGGTTCAGAAACTATTGTCTAACATGTATAGGGAGTATAGTACATAAAGCAAAGCAATATAAATATATCAGAGATTATTCTCACCTAGATAAGTGGATTTAATAGCCTTGTATGACAGAGCAGCTGTCATTTTCCAGTTGCTAAAAAAAGGCTGCCTGTAGTGAACTGGGGGGTTTAAGCACTTGATGTAACTCTGTCTTGGCAATGATATGTTCTCCTATTATAGTAAGTAATATGCACATGCCTTTCTTCAAACACACACACAGACACACACACAATTAAAGATATCTAGTTTCTTGATTGCAAATAAATGCTGCTTGTTTCATTTTTTTTTTTTTCTTACATTCCTAATTTACAGATGCTTCCATACTCACAAATAGTACTTGTTGCTGCTAGGAACTGTCACTGGCAGTATATCCACAGATTGCTAGTCGCTAGCTAAATTCTCTCTGGGTGATAGGCTCCTGCTTCATTAATTTTATGCATCCTGGTTGAAACAGGGGTGATAGCTGCCAAGATGACAAGAAAAGACGGGCAAAAACAGCCCTCTTCAGGGTTAGCCTCAGTGATGATGAGTGAAAGCAGGTCACTTCCTTTGCACCCCTCCCTCCCTCCTAGGAAGGAGAGCAGCAGGGACATTTCCAGTGCTGAAACCAGAGGGAGGTTTTTGTGTTTGGCAATGATGTCAAGGGGGAAGTTTGTATCATTTTTATGCTGAGGCTGAATATATAGAAGAATTATTTCTTCAAAAACATTTCAGGAGGAAATATAATCACACAAATCACATAAAATAATACTATTGTTTCCACTGCAAAGCAACCCAGTAAAATCAACAGGAATTAAAATACTGGTTTAGGAGTAATTAGAAGAGGATACAAATCATGATAATAAATTACATTTTGTTTCTATTTTCAAGTATATTTAAAGTAAATTATGAACCACTTGGTGAACTATGAACTATGCATTTAAGCTACATTTTAAGGACAAAAAGTTAATTATGAAAAATAAATGGTGCCGACATAGACAGCAAGATAAATCTTAAAGTGCATGACTTTCCACTTGAGCAATACTTTCTACAAAGATTGTAGGTTAATACTTAACCTTTAAGATTAAAACATTAATCAGACATTCTCTGAGTGAATGAAGATTTACGAAGCAATTTCTGAAAAATAAATAAATTACAAAAATATAATGCATTTGTTTGACAAGTGTGTTGAGAAACTTTATTTCACCTCATTGAGTGTGGCCATTTTTCTCCAAAGGATGATGCAAAGGATGATTGTATCTGTGGTTTTATAACTCCCAAGGTAGAAATCATTTTGCAAGACAGTGCAGTACACGCTTACCTCTCACAGCGTGGTCCTGTGTACCCGACAGGGCATCCATCACAGATCAATCCAAGACTCCGGTCTAAATGGCACGTTGGGCTAAAGCTACGTTGATATCGTTGTAGAAAACAGGGACAAGGAAGAAGCACATACACAAAGTCATTAGCAGCATTTTCTCATTTCTCTCTCCACTACTGCTCTGACAAAAGAGTACAGGCTGGTCATTCTCGCCCCAGAGATGGAGATTAGGGTCTGGCCAATGGAGGATGAAACGACATTGCTGTTTCTGCAGACGTGAATATAGCCCAGTGGAGAGCAGTATCCCTGCGACATGTTATTAACTGACTTTCGACTGCTCTGGGTCGTGATCATCAGTAACAAGTGGAAATGTAGAGCTGCTGTTTAGAAATTCCTCCAGGCCTGGTACATATGCAACCTCACATACTTTCTTCTCTAGCCAAATCCCTCTGACTTTGAAGCAGCCTGAAGAAATTTGTCAGAGATTTTGGAAATCTCAGTATGTGGCAGTGGTGGTGGCAGTTCTTCCTTCTTCAGCTACTGCCATAGTGGGGCATGCCTGTGTGCAGGCTGTGGCATGTGCTTCCTTGCAGGTATGCCCTCACACTGATGGAATCCTCAGGAAAGCTTTCAGAAGAGATCAAGTGTGCATATTCTACCTAAACTTATCATAAACCTCAACAAACAAAAGCAACCTTGCCATCTCATACCTTCTGGCATGTTTCAAAGTTCACTTCTCTCTTTGCACATATTTCTAATTTGGGTCTGAAGTAATAGAGCTGAACACCAGATGAAGAACCAGCAGAGAACTCAGGTGCTAGTTTTAGCCTTCAACAACATGTTTCACTCCAGTCATGCTTCTTTGCCTTGTGAGAGGCACCTCTCATACGTGAACCCTTACCCCAAGATTGACACGTGGTAATGTGGTTCTCGACTGGCTCTCTGAAGGGCCATCAACCATTTTGAATTCTGTAAGGTCTGCTGCGCTACCGTTTCAAAGGGAAATGCCCTCAATTAATCTTTCTCTTATTATGTTTTCCCTAAGTAGATTTATTTTCTATTATATATGACAGAGCAATTCAATAGAGGCTTGCTTGATGGCTAAATGAATTAAAGAAAGAACAACAAATTAAACATTGCAAGTCCTGATTTCATCCTGCTCCTGACACTTGAATTACTTTGAAATACTTTCTTAACTTCGGTACAGATCAGATCATGAATGCTATTTCTGAATGCTATTTCTCTGGCTTAACTCTGGGTAGTTCTGCAAAGATTTAATAGTTCTTCTCATTTTTGGGATACTAGCAAGATATTAGGACCAGGTAAGTCTACGTTTTAAACATTTCAGCTCAGTGGAAAGTCTAAATGAATCTGCTGGGTCAAGGACATAAAACCTGGTCTGGGATGCTTTGAATTTATAAATATTATCTGGATCAAAGATTCCACATTAAGGAGTTACGCTAGCTGTCATGAACAGCAGACAAGACATACCCAGCGTGTGCACTGAGAGTAAAGAACCTCCTTTTATAAAGCATCCTGTACTTTGCTACACATGATCCAAAGACAGTTTACTACGGGTGATTTTCTTGACAGGATTGCACTGAAGACGCGCAGGTTAAAATACTCCCTCTATAGGACTACACTGATTGAAAGAAAACTATACCAATTATTTTTTATAATCCTACATCAGTTTGTCATAACTCGTGTCAATGGTTGTTGACAAGGCTTCTGAAAATTTTAAAAATATTTTATTTTATTTGAGACAGAGTCTTGCTCTGTTGCCCAGGCTGGAATGCAGTGGTGCGATCTTAACTCACTGAAACCTCTGCCTCCTGGGTTCAAGCGATTCTCCTGTCTCAGCCTCCTGAGTAGCTGGTATTACATGCGGGTGCTACCACACCTGACTAATTTTTGTATTTTTAGTAGGAATGGGGTCTCACCATATTGGCCAGGCTGGTCTTGAACTCCTGACCTCAAGTGATCCACCTGCCTTGGCCCCCCAAAGTGCTAGGATTACAGGCATAAGCCACTGCACCATACACTTTAAACCTATGCATAAAATAGACTTCAAATTCTTAAATGCATTCACATGTCAGTTAAAAGCAATGTAAGTAAAGTAAAAGGTGTTCACTGACAAAAATCAACACTTTTTCAAGAAAAAAATTAAGCAATAAAAATATGTTAGATTTGACTAGCTCCTTACAGTTCAGAATACATTTACAATTTTACCACATTTTCACAAAATCCTATGAGCTGGTTGGGGCAGGCACAGTTTTTCTTAACCAAAGTCATATACAAAATTTCCAGGAGAATCTAGCATGGGATCTAGGACTTTAGATTCTTAAGGTGATATTCTCTTCTTCCTATAACCAACTGTCATTGAAACCTACTGGTAAGAATTAAGTAAGGTGAGGTTTCTAGTAATGTAGATACTTGACATAATGCATCCAAATAAAACGTTCTCATAAAATATATCTGTATTTGTGCTTTGATATTCTTTCAACAACATAAACTGAAGATTCTCTCTCTTATTGCTGTAATTGCAGTTACAGCTATGGCAGAAGATAGCATTCAACAACAAAAATAAAATTAGAATGAGAAATAAAACATGCACAGTAAAAAACGTCTACAGAATTTGCATTGGCAAATGCAGTGACTTAGCACAGATTTTGGCCAAGATACAAAGCTAATTGCTCCGTGATACAAAGAGGAAATTTTGAGATCATCACTGAGTTCAAGTGATTCCAAGATTATGTCATTTATCTCTAATCGGCTAGCTCCACACCAGCAGAGAATGTTCTTCATCCTGGATTATCCAAACCACGCCACAGAAAACACAGAAAAGCCAAGAGCATCAGGCATTTTCCACAAATAGGGGAGGAAGGGAAGCTGTTATTGGGATAACCAATAAGAAGCTGGACATGAAAATAATCCCTCTTAATGGTTGAATATACACTTTTATTTTTATAAGGATCTACTTATAAGTATGTATACATGTATGCATATATGTATGTGTACATACACGTGTATACATGTGACTATGTATGTCAACATATACATGTATGTTTTATGCATGTACATGCATACATACAGAAACAATCTTGTTCTAAAAATAATTTAATTATATCTGTCAAAATATGTGCATTAAGAATAAAGCAAGGTTAAAGATAAAAAAACTTAAAAAAAAAGATAAACTCAAGGGTGTATTTAGAATTCAAACTGCACGTTATAAGGTATGTCCATTTGATAATGGTGGATCAGCATTTGGCCTTGAGATTTTTCACAGCTAATGTAAAAGTGAACAATCAACAGGTAAACAATTCAGAGCAGCCAGAAGCCAAAAACAAAACAGTTGCTCAATAGAAGCTCAACAATTCCTGATTATCAGACGTTAGGGAAACTTCTCCTGTGGGTCCTGAAATTCAGTTCTAACATAAAATGCTCCCACAGAGAGTTAATCCAATACTCTAAAATAAAATTAAACACATATTAAGTAAATGTGTGAGAATATTTTGTGTGGCTTTAGCTGTCATGCATTTGAAATAAAATACAAGGAAGTGCTTCTTGAGACTGTGATGTCATATAAAACAACCACTCCTTTAATCACGAGCATAAAATTGAAACTTCCGTCATGAAGGTTAGAGAATCAGGGCATGTTCTGTATTTGCATATATAGGGGGATCAGGACTCCTTTCAACTAATTATCATCTCGGGTAGGAAAAGAAACCATTCTGAGTGGCTACACAATGTCAGTGGAGAAGCTGCCGATGAGGGTAATGAGACTATCCACACATAACTGAGAAGGGGCAGAGGACTGAGAGGAAGAGGAGAAAAGGGAAAAAATCGTTTACTTCATGATTTTGGTGTTAGCTTAATACATTTCTGAATTATCTCTCTAAGTTTTTTCTTCTTCAGTTCAATGATCTCTCCTACTTATTCTCAGAAGAATCATTAAGCAAACACTTATTTCTTTAATTACCTTTAAGTACTATGAAATCTGATTTAATCCCCACAATTGGATTTTTTAATTAGACTTGATTTATTTTCTAAGTACGTCTTTGAATGATATATTTCTCTAAACCTGTTTCCCATTCTGCAAAATGGAATAATATGATTGATTTGATAAACTCTTTTATACTGAAGAAGTTTGAAAGCATAGTGCCATAATAAATTATAGATACAATTTACTAATTTGTCAAAAACTTTGCCTTTTTTTTTTTTTACAAGTTTTTAAACAAATTAAGATATGTTGATTTAACGTTTAAGGTATTTAGTTAATAGTTAAAGAATTAAATCTGCAGTTTTCGCATCCTGTTGTAGCCCCTTATATTAACATAACTGTTAATATAACTGTAACTATGTAGCATAGTTAACATAACTCTTGCCAAACAGTGAAGATTTACTGATTTTTACAGTGAACATTTACAGTTTGTCTGACATTAAATTCTATTGATTTTTTTTTTTTTTTGCTTCTTTTCAATGTTTCTGTAATTGTTTCTATTACTGGAGCCCCACTGGAAGAAGCACAGAGAGGTGAGTCAAAATATATGAGTTCCAATATTGGTTCTGTCACAAGCAAGCTGTATAATCACTACCAAGGCATTTAATTTCTCTGAACTTTAGTTTTTTCCTTTGTTATATGGAACCAGGAAGACCCATCATAATCTCCCATGTGGACATAAAACAATGTGTAGGAAAGAGTACTAAACCATGTAGAGCATTCCCAATTTTCTAGAGAATATGGTTAAATTGGATGTTTCCTTAAATTTACCTCTTGTCTTGGAATATATTTCTCTATATTAATTTTAACAATATGCATTCAATATGATCTAAAGGTCAACTTAAATTTGAGTTTCATTCTTTCAAAAACTTAAATTTCAGTATTCCTGGCCCACACAAGGCAGTAGTATTTACAATGATATTAGTAGACAGAACTTATTGAGGGCTTACCTCTGCCCAGCCTTGTGCCAATACTGTCTTTTATTATATAAATGATGAAAATCTATAACAACTTCAATAATATTATATTTTCAAACACATCCTAAGTATTCAAAGGCAGAGATTCACATGTCTCTTTCATATTTTATTTAACCTATAAGCTATGTGATGCCAGAAATTAGTGAATATAAACATTTGGAATACTTACATTTTTATTTGCTTCTCTCCAGATAAATTTTACTGCCTAGTTACAATCTATAGCTAGAATAGATACATCAACAAGATGAGAAGGCCAAGCACGGTGACCACCGTAAATAGTTGATGAAGTTGATATATATGTATAATTTAAATATTATATGCTTGTCTGTATTCATACATCATAATAATTACACCAATCTATCTCTATCTTCTCACACATTTGATTTATTTAGCAATATTATCTAAGAAATTTGGAGCCAAAATGCTTGTGATCTATAAGATTTATGACTAGGGATTAAATAGATAAATCACCAAGGTAAAACTATCACTAAGCTTTAGACTTCCCATGAAGGTTGCGGCAACCTTTAGCTCTTTTTTTTTTTTTTTTCCTCTGAATAACCCATGGAAATTAAAATCCCATCTTCAGGATTATGTGCACATATTCAATTCATATCTCAGAGTTTCTAGCTCACATTGTAACAGTAATGTTTTTTACAAAACCTTTTTTAAAAGGATAGTTTCCCTAGGTCAGTAAGTGTCTTGTTTACTGATTTTTTTTAAACATTTCCGGTTGTTAGATGAAAATGGATTTTTCTCATCACAGTTGTGCAGTTAAACTATGATAATTTTCTAGTTGTTTTCAATGTAAAATTGTTTTAAATGTAAAAGACATTATAATCCTATCACAAAACTTCTAGGATTTATAAACTAAGTGAATTATCACTGCCCTCCCTTTCTGCTTGTTAAAATACCACATTGAAAGCTGGAATTTAAAATAGATTGCTACTCTAGCCCCAATTCTATTACTAAAAATAAAATTATTATTTGGTAATTTGCTAGTTTTAATATTTTATAATATTAATATTTGATAATTTGCTAAATATAATATTTACTAATAATTGCTAATTACTTACTCTAAGTGAAAGCACTTTGAAAATGGAAGAATCCTTAAATACTTGGTGTTACTGGTATTGCTATCACTGTGTTATCTGCATTTTTAAAAATCAGGATCAACATAATTACACCAAATTGGAATACACATCTTTTAGGAAATAACATTATTGGACACTGGAACCCCAATCCCTTTGGCACTGATAGACTGTGTTTTAATGCTTGCAGACTTTCTTTTTCAGAAACAACAATTAGAACCCATTATCCAAGTAAATGGACAGCAAATAAACAGACAACAATGGGTCATGAATGCCTATAATTATCCAAGCAAAATTATCTCCCTAATGTTTCCTCTGCATTTATAGTAAATGTTGGTCAGACTTGAGGGTAAATCCATAGGGTTTACATACTCAATCAATTATATAATTCTAATATGTATTCAGCTGGAATTCACATGGTGCAATGAGCAGCCAGCTCTACTGGATTGATAGTGGTGCTAATGCTCTTGATATCTTGGCTGAGAAGGAGATGCAATACAAGTGGCCAGATGAAATCCTTCCTCAAATGCATGTTAGTCATGAACAATGAGTTTCATGTAAATGAGAACGGTTAAGAGAATGCCATTTAGCCATGGCAAACGAGTAGGTCTTCCATTGGGTGATCTAACTCTTCACTTACATACCAGAGTGCAGGTTTTTGTGTGATGTTGTGACTATCATAGACTCGAGTAGCCATTAATTATGAAGGAATATATTTCATTTGTTCTCCTATATTCATTATTTTCCAATAGGTTTCTCTCTTGCCTTCTTCTTCTTCTCTAACATCCTTGGTTGTTAAAGAATCTTCAGCTTTGTGCTCATTCAGGCTCATGCCTTAAGCCCTGGAAATGTTCCGATCACTAATATACACTAACCAGTGGTCCCCAACATTTTTGGCACCAGGTACTCGTTTTGGAGACAATTTTGTCCACAGATGCAGGGGAGGAGTTTTGGGATAAAACTGTTCCACGTCAGATCATCAGGCATTAGTCAGACTCTCAAAAGGGGTGTGCAACCTAGATCCCTCACAGGTGCAGTTCGCAATAGGGTTTGAGCTTCTATGAGAATCTAATGCCTGCCTGATCTGATAGGAGGCAGTGCTCAGGTGGTAACGTCCACCACTCACCTCTTGCCGGGCGGCCCGGCTCCTAACAGGCCATAGATGGTTGAGGACCCCTGCATTAAACCAACGTCTTATTTTCTCAAAACCTTGCTAGAAAAATTGACTTATCTAATGAATTAATTATTGCTTTTAGTGTTATCACTTAAAATGCACTGTCTATTTTTTTTAAAGTCTTCATTGTAGACTGTAGAGATTTGGAAAGCACATGGATTTTAAAACTAGAATTCCAACTCTGATACTTTAATGCTCTATGACTCTGAGCAGGTTAATAACAGTCAGCTCTTAGATTGGGTTCATCATATCCAGTCACAGTTTAGGTGGTTTACACATTTCAATTATGTCTTTCCCACATCAACCCTATGAGAGTCCTGTTATTATAACTAATGATGACAGAAGTGAGGCATGGAGAGTTTCAGTGACTTGCCTAAAGTTGCACGGCTGGAAAGAATGGAATCCAGCATTTAAACCAAAGATTCTGGTTCTAGAATTGGCACCATAATGCCATTTTTCTACTAATAGTTTTCATTTCTTAATCTATAAAATGAGGATAATAATATCTACCTTACTGAGTTATAGCTGAAGGTGAAATAATACCAAATATAGTGTTTGGCCTAGAATATAGCAGTCTGCTTTTATTAAATAGTAGTGCTTTCTTTTCTTTTCCAAACAATGAGTAAGGTAAAAAATTCTGAGTAAAGAGGGTCATTGGGAGGATAAGGATTTCATGTGCATTAAACAGTAGGAAGAACAGTTCCAAGGAGAACATTTAAACTTAATGTCAGAATTATCTGAAAGTCTTTAGCTTATAGTATTCATTGAATCTAACAAAAGACCATTTTAATTAGGCGCATTCTGGGTAAGAGTTTGAAGTATGACCTACTTGATCACATCTTCACATTAAAGACTATAGCTGACAGATCTCCCTTAAAGATCACTGACAATTTTTGCTCTGTCAGTTATCACAGTGCCTAGAGATAGCTGGAAAGTGTACAATACGATATGAACTTCATTAAGCACTAAGCTCACCTTTAAGAGAGTTCTTCAGAAAAGAATCTCCTTTTATTTAAAAGTATAGTTACCTATAATTGCTTTTGAGTAACAATTGTTGATTTTTTTTCAACATAGTATCCCAATTTAAGAACAAAACAGAATATTTTTGTTGGGGTGTGCTTGGCTGTTTACTTAGAGATGGCTGCCCTGAGGAAATGTGAATTCAAGCAGCTGGATATAGCATTCCCCTAAAAGGTAAGCAAATGAGGAAGTCAAGTGCTCTTTCCTGTTGCTGTGTGTTTTTTGAAAATCTCCTGTAAGGTGGTTGTTCTAGGTAAACAACTGGAATGTTTTAAAAAAGAAGAGATAGGATGGGTGCTTAAAAGTCAGTTAAATCAGCCCCTTCAGTTTACATTTTGAGAGGTTTATGACTTGCCCAAGATTCACAAAAAAATAGTGTATGGGTAGAATCCAAATTAGCTGTATTTGTATCCTTTTATTAAGGCATGAAGATGGGTATGTGTCTGTGTGTAGGTGTGTACATGCATGCACCTGTATGTGTTTGTATAAATGTTTATGTTCTTTGGAATTGGTGTCAAAATTCTTTTTGAGTTCTACTCTCAGATATTAAATCACCAAAACTAGAGCTAAAAAATTACAAATTCTTAGAGATCCTCATAGTTTTAAATACCTTAGGTTTGGAAAGTTCATATTATTTTCCTGAAAAAAATTCATGTCTGTGTTTATTTATTTACATGGGATAAGAGAAAGAGTATATTTGCTATGAAAAGTGTACTTGCAGAAATGGATGCTGAATTTATTCACGGGGTAAGTTTGTTACTTACTTATTGGATGGGATATTGAGTGGACAGGCACAGGGTTGACAGTCTTCAGAGGTTCCTTTAGTAGGATCGCCATAGAAACCAGGAAGACATTTATCACAATATGGGCCGCCTGTGTGATCCTTACAGTTCTGAGAAAGAAATGCGCATCAGAGTTTATTATTTTGGTGTCAAGGATCAACATGCTGCCAAAAATAGGTCTACAAAGTCATTAGTCTGCTCCCCACCAGCAAGAATATTTTTTCCATGTTAAATGGTCAATTTTATAGTAGGGAAATAGCATTGAAAGTTAATTTAATATCTAGCTTATAAACTACACACTAATTTCAGCATATGCATACCTACAAAAAGATGACTGAAATTCATTTTAATGTTTTTCATTATGCAAATCTTACTTCATTTTTTCTTTAGTTTTTTCCTTAAGAAAATACATAATTTTGTGTGTGTGTATGTGTGTGTGTGTGTAGTCATAGAGCACTAACAACATATGTTTAATGGAAATTGTAGCTGATTCTAGGTAAAAATCAATTGTTCAGCTTGAAATTGCTGATTTAATGGAAACTGTGGCTAGTCATACAAATCCTCTGGGGCTATGCCCTCTTAGCTTAGACATTAATTTTGGCCTCAGTGGACTCTGATGGCTTGGACAACGCACTACTGTATTACATCTGTGAGAAGCTTGCTTGACTCATAATCAAACATTTAGAAAACTGAAAAATTTTACACATCACATGCCAGTTTCATCAACAAAATGTGAATATGTATTTCTGTAGTAACTGGTGATATTTGAAAATAGGCTTAACTTTAAGTTATTTAAAATTCTTTCTGAACTTTATTTTTAACAAAACGTTTTAAAAGATAGCATTAGGGTCAACTTCACTATGAATAGTTGCCTTAATAATGCAGCATATTGGGATTTAATGGGCAAAACATGGAGAAAGGTTTTTCCCCTGATTTAATTTTTGTTTTACTTCCGTTCAATTTTTAAGTTTAGCTAAACTAAGCTATTACTAAAGAATTGTTTTGTTTTTCTATAAAATTATTTGCATGTTATCTCACTGATACAACTAAAATTATGTCTTCAAAGACTTAAGGGTTTAAAAAATGGAATCAAAAAATTAATTATGCCTTAAACATGTTGAAAATGGTATTTCTAACATTCAACCGAAAGTCTTGCATAATTAAGAGGGTTTTTTTTTCCAATTATTGATTTAAAAGAGAAATAATATGTAGTTCTTACATTTTCTAATGTCACGTTTCATTAAATAAAAATCATCTTAAAACTCAAGTATTTTTGTAGTGGAAACCAGAAAATAGCATCAGACAACCTATATAATGAAAATCAAAACAAAAAGATGGAAACTTCACTCTGATGAATTGGTTATTTTTACAGGCGTCCTGTTACAATAGCGCTTTACAAATTTTTGCTCACATTACATATCACAAGAACCATGAGAAGAAGCAAGCATGCAATCTTCCCATGTGACATTGAATACTTCCTGGCTTATTTCAAATGTACTTTGAGTTAAAATGTCTTTTTAATATAGACCTACACTATTGCAGAAGTTTAGATTTTGTTCTATTGTCAAAAATATATTTCAGATAATTTATAATCAAATTTTAAAGCAAGCTAAGCATTCGTTCATAAATTTATTTTTCATGGTAAAAACCATACTATTTAATGCTCATGAAAAATAAATAAGAAGCTAAAATGCAGGGTCAACTGAACAGTAAGAATGCCTTTGATGAGCAACATTAAAATATTCTTCTCTTTGTATATTATATCAGAACTCACATACTCAAAATGGAATATCAGCACTTAGTTTTCAGTACTATTTTGGAGAAAGGGCACTTGAAAGTCAGTATATCCTACATGATCACCTATTTACTAGCTATGATGGAAAATTCAGGAAACACCAGATTCTGTCTTTATCATCAAGATGTCCACTGTTGCCTCAAGATCGCTGTTATTTGAAAGAGACCTCCTATCTCTCTGTTCATGAAACAAAATCAGTAAAGTAGGTTTCATTAGTAGAGTCTGTTCTCTCCCTTCTTTCTCTCAAAATTATGCTGAATGACACTGTTTTGTTCGTTAAAAAAGGCTTCTAGTTTTAGAAATATCACATCACCAAATGGACCAATTTGCTTTCATCCTAATGAATTCAGCATGAACATTTGATTTGATTTTATCCTAATGAATTCAACATGAAATATGACTATAGAGAATATTATGAGTTTGGTATTATGACATACTTATTTTTGTCTTCTTAGGGTACGTGAAACAGTTCCACGTCAGTTTTGGGCTGAATATTATTTCGTATTGCATGTTCATAAAGTGTTTAAAGGTAACCCAATATTTTTCCCAAAGTACATTTTAAAAGACTTATGGCATAATTAAAATGAAAATCACTTAGTCTTTCTATTCATAAAAATGTCATTTCAAAAATCTACTGATCCACAAATTAAGACTCTCATGCTTTATAATGCAATGCAATTAAACAAAATCTTATATAGAGAAAAGAGAAAGAGCATCAATAAACCTAAATGCCAAATTACACTGAAACGAGAGTCCTGAATTTTCATTTTGGATTTTTCCCAGAAGCTTTTAAGTAGAAGAGAAATGGGGGAAAATGAGCAAGAGAAAGATAGAATATTAAGAATTACAGATAACAGAGTCCGCCTTAAATTCTTCAGGGAACTGAGAGTGTGATATCCTCCTAAATTGGAACCATTTTAAATTGTGTTTCTGCAAGACTAATGAAATGAGAAGTGTTGTTTCAAGCTTCATGCCATGTCAGACAATATAAAACTAATGTGCCCTTGAGTTAATCAAAATGCTCTATTCAGTGTAATTCTCCAATCCTAAGACTTCTTAGCAGGATGGAAAGTGCTTTGCACTTTGTAAAGCCTATTTTCTGGTTAAAGCTTAGACTTAATTGTAAAGGAGAAGCAGCTCTGGTGAATATGTATTACATATTGTTTTTATTTTTAATCTACAAATGATGCTATGCATTTAGTTAAATTCTGAACATTTTAAATAAAAGTATGCAGTATGTTTTCACTTTCAACATGAAGAAAACTTAATTATGTTTCCTGTAAAGGTTATATTTTATACTTTTCATGTTATGGGGATAAAAATTATTCTCTATTTTAAAAGTACACTGTACTTTCCATAGATTTATAGAAGGAAGTAAACCATATATATTCATGGTAGTTATATCTCCAATCATAAGTTATGCCTTAAAATAATATATGTGATTCTAATTTAATTCTTGGACTAATATGAATAAACACTTCTTCATATTCATTAGGAAGATCACATATGAAAGAGCATTCTCAGTTCCAATTCAGTTCAATACAAAGATCTTTGTCAAAGCACTTACTGACTCAAGTGTTTAAGGTCCCCAGAATTGTAGCATCTGTTGAGATAATTTCAGACTTATGAATCAGCATCCCCAAAGAAGAGAGCACTTACCAGGCATTCTCCAGTGACGTCATCACAGGACTCCGCATGACCAAAGCACTGACATGGCTCACAGATGCCACCAAAAATGGTGCCGTTAACTCGCCTGTGCCTAGGCCAACAAGACTGAAAGGAAGATAAGGCTTTAGTCGGTCTTGGAGATTAAAACAAAAAGTTGTTTTTGTTTGTTTTCTGATAATAGAAAATAACAGGTAAGAAACTCATCAAATGTGCTTGTCAAAGCATTGCCATTATTGACACGTTGCAACAGAGGTATTCTTCCTGACATTAGGGCTTTGCACTGACCTTAGTGTTATTGGCAGGTATGAGATTAGAGGAAGCATTAGCTTGGTGTCGCTTCTGAAATGGTAAAATAAAGCAGAGATATAAAGAACTGAAATGTGACAGTCTCAAAGTAAAAAGCACAGACAGGAAAATAGAAGAAAAAGTACTGTGAAAAAGGCAGCTGATATAAAAGGACTCATCATATAATCTTAGCCTAGGAGAGTACCCAATGTCATCCCAAGCAATTTTGATTTTCTGGAATGTGTTCACTTTCCCACATACTAATTGCCCTTAACTTCATCATTTCCAGAAAATATTTGACATGATTTGGAAGAAAGGCAGCACCCACACTTATATTTGACCACGTACACAGCTAATTTCTACACATATATAATTCATGTATTTCATGCTAAATTTCCTCAATCCTATTATGCTTTGCTATGTGTACAAAAAGTTTATGACTTATTTCCCACATACTTTCTTGTTAGTTTACTTGATGGCATTCTTCTATAATTTTGCCTGTATTTTTCATTCCTTGTTTAAAATGTGAAACACTTTATTATATAAAAACTGAATTCTGATTAAAACAGGGTATTTGAGTCTTAGATTCCCTGTGTCAATGCTGGCTCTAAGTTCCCCGTCATCCCTAATTAAGTTTTTCGTCTGTGGGGATTACTACAAAGTGGATGAGATGCAAAATAAGCACAAGGCAAATACTGCTGCCCTCTAAGAGCTTATGATCCCCCTCCAGTGAAATTGCATCTTGTGGGTTATTTACTATATTTCTGGATGGTTGAGTACAACATCATATATCATGAAAAGCCCATCTTTTCCACTTGAAAAAGGAAACAAAAGAGCAATCACTGAAGTAATAAAGGATATAGAATTGTGTTATGTGTCCGTGGAAATGTTCCTTCTGCCTCAGGATATGAGGACTCTCAAATCTGAGCATCAATAACAAACACATAAAAACATTATGTACTGATACTTCATATCTGAAAATAAAATAAACTTTCTCTTTAATTTGAGCAGTAACAAAAAAGTGTCAAATTTCTTTTTTTAAATTATTATTATACTTTAAGTTCTGGGATACATGTGCAGAACATGCAGGTTTGTTACATACGTATACACGTGCCATGGTAGTTTGCTGAACCCACCAACCCATCATCTACATTAGGTATTTCTGCTAATGCTATCCCCCCCCTAGCCCCCACCCCCCAACAGGCCCCAATGTGTAATGTTCCCCTCCCTGTGTCCATGTGTTCTCATTGTTCAACTCCCACAACCAACCCAAAATTGTCAAATTTCTATCCCTTTCCATTTCCATTTCTCCCAATTAAATCTCTTCCCATACCTCCCCATTAAATTGTTTGCATCCCTAGATTTATTATAGAAGTGATTTCCTTATGTAATATACATTTTTAAAAGCTGGTGAAGCTACATGCTCATAAGGGGGTAAAAATTAAGGATATTGAGAAAAAGGAGAGAACTAATCTGTTTTCAGACAGATATCCATGAAGTTTTCCTTAATAAGTTTTTTGTTTTAATACTCTGCAAATGCACTACTCATACCACGTCTTCTTTCTTCAATCTTCCCAACTCCTTACACCTCTCTTTTAGCCAGTGATTTTATCTTATTACTCACAGAAAAAATTAAAGCCATCTTTGCACTAACAAGTCCAGAGATCTAAGTATATATCTCCAAACCTTGTTGCCATATTCCCATTCCAAACAAGAGATGTGGGGGATGTTGGGTCCTTCTTCCTAAAGGAACATTGCTCCACTTGTCATCTGATTCCAGCACCTGTTTTCTTCTCAATATTCACTTTCTCTGATGCATTAGTAATAACTTTCTTTTCTACTGGGTCATTATTATCAGCACAAAAAAAAATACGATCTAGTGTCTCCATCAAAAATAAACAAAACACAAATGACAAAACTGTCCTCAACCTCATATAACTTTTCTAGTCATCTATGTTTTTCTTTTCAGTAACACTACTCTTAACAAGTATTATATTCCTCACTTCTTTTTCACACTTCATTCCATTCTAATCTGTTTTGTGTCACCACCTCTCAATTAAAAGTGCTCTGGTCCTTGTCACCAAATTCCATGCAGCCAAATTTGATGGACAATTCTGCAATTGCATTTTATCTGACCTTTCATCAGCCTGGGGCCTAGCTGACTCCTTTTTCTCCCACAATTTCTTTTCTCAACTTCTATGACATCACACTTCCCAAATTTCTACCATATTTCTGTGCTGTGTCCTCTGCTTTGACCCTGCTTCTTAATGTCAGGAGCTCCTCGGGACTTGGGTTGGGTTATTTTTCTCTTTTTTTAATCAATTGCACTTTCTCCTGGGTAATTTTATTCAGTTCCATAGTTTATGATGCCTTCCAAAAACATATCTCTAGACCAGACAGACATGCTGAATTTAAGACCTGAATATTATAAATACACATTGACATTTACACTTCACAGTCTTTTCAAACCTAAAATTTCTAAACTGGACTACGGATTCCATACTCCCCCACCCCCACCAACTATTCCTCTCTCTGTCTTCCTCAGCTCAGTAAATGACAACACAAGCAACTGATCAATCGTTCAAACTGGTCATCTATGACTCATTCTTAAACTCATTTCTTTAATCTCTCCCCAGACATACAATCTTCAATCAGTAAGTCCTACTGGTTCTACTATCAAAATATATATAGAATATGATAAGTCTTTTTATATCCCCTGCCATGATCCTAACAGCACCCACTATTATTGTGGTGTTCCACTGCAACTACATATTAACCCTTCTCCTTCCTATCATTCATGCCCCCCTAAGACATGTTCTTCCTCCTGTAGCCGTAATGCCTTCTTCAAAAAAAGTGTAACTCAGGCTGGGTGCATTGGCTCATGCCTGTAACTTTGGGAGGCTGAGGTGGGAGGATTGCTTGATCTCAGGAGTTCGAGACCAGCCTGTGCAACATAGTGAGGTCTTATCTCTATTAAAACAAACAAGCAAACAAACAAAAATAGCTGGGCATAGTGGTATATACCTGTAGTCCCAGCTACTCAGGAGGCTGAGGCAGGAGGATCACTTAAGCTCAGGAGTTTGAGGCTGCAGTAAGCTTTGACAGCATCACTGCACTCCAGCCTGGGTGACAGAGCAAGACCCTGTCTCAAAAAACAAGAAACAACAAACCCCAAAATGTAAATCAGATCATTACACTACTCCACTTCTCTGCTAAAAGGCTTGCAATGATGTTCCATGGCATGAGAATAAAATGCTCAATTCTTATCATATGTGCAAATGGCGTTTCCATTCACATCTTGTCCCACTTTTCCCCTTGCTTACAAAGCTCCAGCCATGCTCCTTCTCTGCAGTCCTTACATCCACACTGCAGTCCTTACATCCACACTTACATCCACATACAGTCCTTACCTCCACAATCCACACTGCTTCCTTAGCAGCTCTTTTTACATCGTTGTCCCTCTCATTCTTCAACACTCCATTTAGCTGTCACCACCTCAGGAAGCCTTTCCTGACAAACTTTTACAAAATAGGCTTTCTAACCTTCACACAACCACTTGCAGTAACTTTATCATAGAACCCTATTTATTCCACCCTGTTTATTTCCTTCATAGAATTTGTCACATTTATTATATTTGCCTTCTGGCATATTGTTAATGCCACCACTCAATGCAACATCCTTGAGGACAGGTACAATAACTGCATTGTTAATTGTACTATTTTCCATGTGTAGGGTCTTGTTTGTCTCAAAATATATGCTCATCAAATACTAGTCAGCTAAATGAAAGTATGAACAAACAAGCAATTCTATGAGGCGGTTAATATTATTTCCATTACACAGAAGAAACTGAGATTGCCCAAAACTCTTTTTTTAGTATCCCACCTGTCTCATCTGTCAGGTGAAATGAATGATGACAGTACTATGGCAGTAAGAAACTTTTTAAAAGATTTAACTGTAGAACACTTTATAAGAAGTCAAGTAGAAACGAGAAAAAGATTCTGAATCAACACTTTGGCCTCAAATGAAGTTAAAGAGAATATCTACAATGGAGTCATTGGATCTGTTTTTGGCTAGAGGTTCTCGGCAAGCTGGAATTAAGACATTAATGGTCTTTGGTGTTTACTCAGCTTTTAAGGGATCCCAGGATATTAGTGACAACAAGGTTAGAATGACTGGCCTTATGAACTACACTTAATTGAAAAGCAAATGAAATAATGAAAGGATAGGACTGAATAATAGAGAATTTAGGGATAGAAAAGTTTGATAAAGAAAAACGAATTTTAGAGAGTAGAAGAAATGAAGAATTCAGAGAGAAAATTCAAAGTTCCAAAATTCATTGTCTCTTGATTCAATTAAGTTCTTTTATGGATTACAAAGTAACTTTATTGATCAAAGAATTCTTGAGTGACAGATACAGGAAGCTTTTATTATCTCTCTCTTCTTTGTTTTTTTTTTTTCCACACTCAAATGCTTCTATCTATCTGTTACCATTATTTAGCATCCAATTTAAGATTTCTCCACGCCAGGACACTTTATATCTCTCTCTACTGCAGTAGCTCATCTCTCTGAATGATTATTGTATGTATGTTCTGTAGCACATACTGGTCCCTTAATTACATAGCGCTGAGACACCATTTTTCCTAGGTATTTATTGTCTCCCTAAACAGATTGCTAGCTCCATAAGGACAGGGATTATGTTGTATGTACTTACTGATAATTTATGCAGGTAAATTTACAGAATTTATCAGACATATCTAGAATGGATCAAAAATATTTTTGACGGAGAGAAGGAAGAGACTAAAAGCATAGCCAATTAAGCAATTGTAATATTCAACTAATTTTATATTCAATGGGCTTTTAGAACTTGTATAAAAGATAACGCAAAGGATGAGAATAACGTATGTGGAAACAAGCATTAAAACAAGAGTAGAATTAAGTTATGTATTATGCCAATTGAGAGAGGATCTTCGAAGTTCAAATAGAGCAGTCTGGTTGGAATCAAGAGCGAAAGGCTCTTGTTTCATCAAATACAGTGTATGTTTTATATGTAAAACCAAATTTAGGTTGACATAGCTAATTGATATCCATAATTATTTTTATCTTATCTACATGAATTTTGGAAAAGCAAGTACTTCTATAAGCTATATCTAGCTTTATTTCTAGAAAGGTGAATCTGAGCTCAGTTAAAGGAAACACAGCTGTCATGAACATGACTGTGTATCTCTAGATGTATGCATTATTTTTCAAGTACGAGAGAACCGACAAAGCAATGCCTAGAGTATTTCTATAAATGGCATAATGAGGTAGTGTTCTGAAGTGAAATATCTCAGTACACCCAAATGATTCCTTAAAGGCACCATTTTAAAGAAACTAAGCTCCTATTTATCTGCAAGCCATGCCCTCTGTCAAGGAAATAATGTTCACATTTTTTGACCAGGTTTCAAGTAAAACTAATTTTCAGACAATCTAAAAGAAAATATATAGAAGTAAATAAAAAGTGTTACCTTAAGATGACACACTGTGGTATTAAGTAAGAACCATTAATCTTATTATAAATCTAGGATACGGAGACAACAATTAAATATCTCAAACATTAGGTGCAAAACAAATGAAAGACCTGTAGGCAATTTTCTCTATCAAGGTATTTTTTCTATATATTATGTTGTTGACATTCTGAAGATTGTAATGCTTCAGATGATTGTGATTTGGTTGTATTCTTAGAAATGAAGTAGAGGAAGAGTGTGATACATAGAATTAAAAAATGAGAGAAAAGTAAAAAAAAAAAAAAATACAGTGCTAAATTTTGGATAACCATTATGATGAAAATGAAGATAAAATATTTTGAAGTGTTATTCTGCTACCATCCAGCATACAATAGATCAAATAGGTAACAAAGACAGAAACATCAGATTTTCAGTCATAGGCAAAATATCTCAGAGAGAAACAGTTACAAGATGAAATTATGTGGTTAATACTCTAATTGAAAGCCACAGCTTTTGGTAGACATTCAAGGTTCTTTTTTAAGTGATATCCATTATGTGTGTAATTATTGATAGAAAAAAACAGCTCTTATTAGAATAGGTTATTGAAAGCAATATTGAGGGAAGTCTGAATGCACTGAGGATGCATTATTGCAAGCTTACTTCACAAGAGGAGCCAGTATACCCTGGTGGGCACTGACATACTTCTACAGCTGCTGCAACGCTTCCATCAGTAGGATAGGAGACAGCGGATTCAAGGTTAACAGAGCTCAACCTATGGCAGAGGAAAAAAGAGATGGCGAATAAGTAAAGTTCTTAGGTATTATACAGCTGTAGGAATCATATAGCAACAATGACATAAATATGAGCCAATTATGTATGCTGAGAAAGGAAGCTGATGAATACTATAACCAAAAGCTCTGGTCGTCTGTCATATTAGGTCAAGTTGGCTCAGTCTAAAGTGCTGACAATCACCACCAACCCCAAATGCTGAAGAGATATGAGAATGCTCTTCCTTGTCTCTTGGCTATGTGTTTTGATTTTCATTTTTTGAAGATAGATAGACATTTTTAAAATCATATAGTTAAAGGGATTTTTAAAATGGAAAACATTCCAATGACTGCTTGATTTCTTTTAGTGCTTAAACAAGGAAAGCAGAAGTAGACAATATTAACATTCCATCTCAGCTTTTAAATTGAAATAAAAGATGAAACAATTGTGTTTTCTTTTCCTTTGAGATAAACCTGCATGTTTGTCATCAGTATAAGCTAAACTTTCTCAAAATGCTCAGTTGACTGACTTAGAATGATTTCTGGGATTTGTTTTTCTCCTAAATTAAATCCATTATTCTCTCTATCTATGGCCTTCATTTTACTGGTACATTTTTACAATCTGGTGATGTTGGTGGAGTGATTTGGCATAGCTCATTATTTTAGAGAAAAGCTGGTTTGGCCAAATGGAAAATTGGAAAAAATGCTGTCACACACACATTTCTTTTCTTATTATGTATTCATGATTTAAATAAATGTTACCGATATCTTACTTGCTTTTCCTACTTTTGTGTAAAAGGACATTTTAAAAGCTTAATTATTAAGAATACAGTTTTGCGAGCCAAATAGACCAGGATTTATGTCCTTTATCTGATATTTACCAGCCTTGTGGCCTAGAAGAAAATAACTTTTTCTTGCTAGACCTCAATTTTTTCTTCTATACAATGGAGATAATATAATAGTCCATACACCTTGAGCTTGATTTAAAAGGAAAATGAATATAAAGTTCTTATACAATATGTAACATATAGTAGGTTATTATGGAATACTAGACCTTTTATTAACCTATTTTCATTGACTGTTGAAACCAAATAAAAATGACTACATGAATATTACAAGAAATACACTTTTTACTATTTGTATCTCCAAATCATTTTCGTGTATGAAAATACATTTTAAATAAACTCTAAAAGTACATAATTAAATGACTACTATTGACTCATAATAATTACAGTTTTAAAAATTACTGATAGACATTTCATAGCATATGATATGCCATCTTGTAACCATAAGAAAGAAGGAACTGATTCTTGCTATCGCCTGCATTTTCAGTTCCTTTCTCAGGAGTGATGGTAGATTTTTATTGATCAGTGATTCACACTTACCAAATAACTTGTTAGATTTGGGAATCAATGCTGGGAATTTGGGAATCAAGCCAGAGAGCAAAGCTAAAAGGCTCATTACAAGGTGTAAACGTATCTTCAAAAATGATGATCTTTACCCAAATTGTAAGCTTCTCGGCAATAGATTTCTAAAATTTTCATTGCTTTTACCCCTGCTTTGCTAAGCCTAGACACTTGACAGTACTTTTGAATATGTTTGAGTTCATACATGATCAGGAAGCAGAAAAGGAAATTAACCCTGAAATCACCAAATATAGGCAGTTGGATGGAATCATCCTAGCTGCTGAGTGCTAGGTGGCACCCTCTAAAGACATGCAAATTATCTTTACCTGTAAATAAACTCATCCAACACTATTAATTGAGTGCTACCTTCTCTAGAGGCACATTTTGGACAACCCGGTAGAAGGTTCTAGATTAGGCAAATATCACTGTTCCACAGTGTTTAGGTTACTTGTGTCATCTGAAAATCATTAAATGTTTTTTTCCCCCTTCACCAAGGAACCCTGTCAATGAAAAATGCAGTGTCACAGGCATTTCTTTTTCTTGTCATTAGTTCAGGTGCAATTCACATCACATAAAATTAAGCATTGTAAATTATACATAGAGAGGAAGTTTGATGTTTGGAGTAGGATGGACATTTTCAAACCTATTTAAAATTTAAAAAATAAATTGTACAATTCTGCCTTTTAGTACATTTACAATGTTGTGCAGCTACTACATACATCTAATTCTAAGACATTTTGTCAGCCCAAAAGAAAACCCAGAATCCATTAAGCAGTCATTCTCTATTCCCCTCTTCCTCTAACCCCTGTAAGCTAACAATCTGCTTTTGTCGCTATGAAGTTACCTATTCTGGATAACTTCACTGTAGCATGTATCGGTATTTCATTTCTTTCTATGACTAACATTCACTGCATGTACATGCTACATTTTGTTTATTCATTCAGCAGTTGATGAATATTTGGATTGTTTCTACCTTTGAGCTATCATAAATAACGTTGCTATTCATATTCGTGAACACATAATACCTATTTTCAATTCTTTTGGATATATATCTAGAAACAGAATTTCTGGGCCTCATAAGTCTCCTTAACACAACAGGGTTTGGAAGAGTTACTAAACTAAAGACAGTACTTATGTTGGTATAAGCTTATGGGCTACTCCTTGAGAACAGAAACCTGTCCTGCCATCTATACAAGCAACATGATCATCTCCACACATGTTCAGTAGTTCAGTAGACTTTTGTTGAATGGGTGAATTGATGAAAGGATGGATGGATGGGTAGATAGATGGATAGATGTATACCAAAGTAACTGACTAAATACTTAAATATCAAATGAATAGATGAATGGAAAACAGTTCTATTACAATCAATGACTAACACACTCCATGACAAAGGATACAATAAAGCCTACTAACCACATTTCAGACAAATAAAATCAGATAAGTAAAAGACAAATTCCTTGTTTGATTTGACATAGAAAATGAACGGAAACTGTTATTGTTAGAACTTGAGGCCAGAGACCAGAACTCACCTGAATGTATTGTGAAATCTAACTGCCTGGAATTAATGGACTGTCACTTGATAAGCCTATAATTCCGATCATTTTAACTTCAGAATTAGATGATTTCATGGTTGATATACTAGTTGATTATCATACAATAGATCACTATAATTTACTAAACAGCAGACTGATTAACTGTATCTAGATACAGCCCAAGAATTTCTGATATGAAATTGACATGCAACACTTAAAGAAAGATTTCTGGAAATTTCAAAATAGAAGAATGAGCAATTGACTACTTTAAGAAACGGTTTTAAAAAAGATACAAAAACAAAAATATTTTCAGTGAACTGACAAATTTCATTTGTCTTTCGAACAACAGATGTTCCTCTCCTTAATCTGTGTAACCATTTTGAGCTATGAGAAACTTCAACACTCAAACATCCTTCCCAGTAATATTCCACATTAGTATTCACCGAGCAATCCCAATGTTCATTAGGTTCTGCTATTTGTTAAATGGGATTTTAATGTGTTTAACAGTTTCAAGTGTTACTCATGAAGAAGGCTGCAGTTTACTTTTTTTTTCCTTCAATATGGTCATTTTCTTGATATCAAGCTGCATTCATTTAAATACATAATGTTGGCAGTAATAAAACACTGAATTTTGGAGATGCATGAGCTATCAAAGAATTGTCAACTAAGTCAAATGCTTTAGCTGACTTTCTCTTCTTATTTTTATGCCTTGAAAATACAGAAAAGATGATGGATGAAGAGAGAGGACATAATTATATAAGCTACTATGGAAAATATTGGAATTATTTCAGAAACATTGTCCTGGTGCTGCTTTAAAGATTGTTCTCAATATTTTTGTTTTACTACATTTCCCACCAGAGTAAGACATGCTATATTACACTAAAACAACCAGCTCAAAACATTATACTTTAAAACAACAAAAAACCCTTGATGTTACAATTGTCTTTTTTCTATATATATAGAGAGAGAGCAAGATATTTTATCTAAACATTTTCAATCTCACATCAAGTAAGAGCAGTAACTGACAGAATCTGATACTTTTGCAACAATTTATTAAAAGTGTATTAAATGCTAACACAAGAATTCATCTCTTCCTTCTTAGTTCTACCAGTATACACTGTGCACACTTCTTCTGCACTATTTATATGCACTGTGCATACTTCTTTGGCACTATTTATATTATCATAAATGTACAGTATGTATGTGTGTGTGTGTATGTGTGTGTGTGTATGTATATATATATATATATATATATATATATATATATATCTGTCTTCTGTGCTGTAAAATGCCTTCTTTGAATTGAATGATCATTTGTCCACCTTTGTATCCTTATAGCCTAGCCTAGAATGACTGCTTCTTAATAGTTACCACTTACTGTCTACTATCTTCTGTGCACTATGATACAGGCTGAAAAGACATTTCATTTAAGTATCAATAAACAATGTAACAACCCATGTCTAGTCACATTTACAAATGAAGAATCTGAGGCTCAGAGGAGTAAAGAGCCTTGTCCAACAAAATATCATTAGCAAAGGGTGCAGCATAGATTCAAACCCAAGCACGACTCCAAAACCAGAGATCTCCTTGTTACCCTGCATTGCCTCCCAACATATGCTAGATACTATTTCAGGTGCTTAATATACATTGTGTTTTCACTTAATTGCCAATCTTGAAATTTAGACATTGTTTCTGCCATTGTATAGAAGAGGAACTGAGATTTAGAGAGATAATCATGGAAGGTGCTCAGTAAATATTTGCAGACTGAAGGAATCGAATACTTACGGAATAGCATTGGGAGGTAGTCAAAGATAATGGGAAGGAAACGTAGGCTAAAATTTTGGCTGCACCTCTTACCAATAGCCGGATGCCAAAGGAGCTGCAAAAATCTTTTTAAGTCCTAGTGTAATCAGCAAAATGTCTTCAAAATGTAGTTATCCAAATCATTAACTTCAGAAGGCAGAGGTACACTGTGTACCTATCAATACTATTTCTATGGTTATCAAAGACTCCTTTGCTTACAAGAATTTTTCTAGATTATTATATAAATTCTGTATAATCTTTTTTGATCCCAAACCCCAAATTTTCCACTAAAAGTTGTGTAAAAATATCTTGCCTTGAAAATATTTTGTATATATTTTCAAGCAATACTCATGAGTTGTATCAATGATAAAGTCATGATGGACTTGGTTATGCTGTGGTAACAAGTCCAAATTCTCAATGGCTTCACAGAAAACAAAGGCTTACTCATGTAAAATCCTCTACAGGCCTGGGTGACTGTTAGGGCAGGTGACCTCTGTGTGCTAAATCTGTATTCCAGGCTGTTCTTTTTTTTTTCTTTTTCTTTTTTGACAGAGTGTCCCTCTGTCGCCCAGGCTGGAGTGCAATGGCACGATCTCGGCTCACTGCAACCTCCGCCTCCCAGGATCAAGCCATTCTACTGCCTCAGCCTTCTGAGTAGCTGGGATTACAGGCGTGCACCACCATGCCTGGCTAATTTTGGTATTTTTAGTAGAGACAGGGTTTCACCATGTTGGTCAGGCTGGTCTCGAACTCCTGACCTCGTAATCTGCCCACCTCGGCCTCCCAAATTGCTGGAATTACAGGCACGAGCCACCGCACCTGGCCCCAGGCTGTTTTTTAATCTTCTGGTTACTGAGTAAGCTGCAGAGAGTCTCACATTGGAAATGCAACGTTTAACCCAGGGGGAAAAAAAAATACATTTCTGCCACAGTTCATTGGCTTAAAAAAGTCATATGACACATCTACCCTCCAGGGTTAGAGAAATGCCATATCCCTTACGGATGAGACTGGAAATTTGGTGAACTCTACTAATGTCTACTGTAAAGTAAGAGAAAAATACATTTTGTGCAGAGTTCTGTATCTAATGTAAGTGCTTCATAAAAGCCTTTCTTAATTTAAAGACCAAGGATGTTACTAAATCCAAGGCTTGGAGAATTTAAAGGAGAAAGATGCACAGTTCAGTTAGGTTGATTTCTCTTATACTCTTAAAAGAAGAAGGAAAAGTGTTCTACTTGTGCCTTCATCTTCCTAGTGAGGACAGTGAGAAGAAAATAAATTATTTTATCTAATGAGTATCAGGATTCTGGAAAAAAATGACAGTAAGAACTGTCATATGTATGCAAATACCAGTATGTGCCTTTCTCTAGAGGTCTCTAAATCTTAATGGTATTTGGAGAAAACATGATCCTTTGGGATGAAGTAGATAAGATAGAAATGCTTCATATTTGTATGCTGGGTTATCACTAGCCAAGTGCTTTTGCAGCTCTGTAATTCAATTCTTGCGGCGACCTTTTGAAGTTGGCAGGGCAATTGTCCTCCTCCTTATTTTACAGATGAAGTGATTGAAGTCCAAAGAGGTCAAAACCATACTTATGTTTACAACTATTAAATAGCTGACTTGAAAACAAAAGTCAAAATCCTTGACCCGCAGTCCAGTTCTCCTTCCGTTATACAATTCCATCTAACCATATAACTGGAGGAACCTAAGCCCATTTGCTGAAAGAACTGCCACGGAAGTAAATCCACTGTAAATATGTCTAAATATGAATTTTTGTTGAGCTTCAATTTACTCGTGCTTGCACACAAACAGTATACCAAGTCAGAAGCCTACTGTGGAAGACAAGTTGAAATCAATTCAAGTGATGTTTTGCAAATATGACTCAATCTACTAGTAGATCAAAGATAATATATAACAAGCTTACTGACTGACTCCAGATTCACGCTCACTTTCAGCTCACCTGAGTGGGTAGGAGTTTCAAATCTGACACTGGCTTTTACTTACTGAACCACAGTGCTTTAGGTAATATAGGTGACAGAAAGTAGCCACCTACTTGGATTAGCTCTTTTGTCATTTCACAGAGTGGCACTGTGAATGCATCCCTCCTATGTGGCGAAACCGCAGAAGACTGCAAATGAAACCAGTGATTTTAAGATGGGTAGACACTGAAACTGTCTGACATAAATCAGGGGGAAATGTCTCTGTATTAACTAGCGTGAAAAGCAATGCTGACAAAAAAAAATAAGGCCCCCTAGCCACTTTTTTTTTCGATTTGGTTGTCATTCATTTTGAAAGCTGGAGGACTCATCTCTTTGTACTGTTTAAACATCATGACAATCTCTATTTACTAAATGGGAAAAACATAATTAATTCCTAAGTGCTGCTTCTCATCTCCATGGCATTTTAACCCAGCTTCTAGAAGAATTGCCTATGCAAAAGAGGTACATTGTTTGGCAATGGTTCTGTTTATGATTCTGCAGTTCTCTCCTTTGGGAAATGGTAATAATGATTAGACTAAGTTGAAATATTACCAGTGAAAGGCAAACTAGGCAGCACAGGGAAATGATGGGGCACAGGGAGGTGAGAGGTGGTGGTGTCAGCAATAAAAACTCCAATACTGGAGGCATTGCTTTCATTAAAGGTATACTGGGTTGTCAGGCTGGGTCACATTTGAACATCTAACTTAATCTGATGTAGAAGGAATTTCCTATGACATCCTGTGTTACTTATTATTAGAGTAGAAAAGGAGAAGGGTAAAGAGCCCATTCAGACACAGTTGAAGTTAAAATTCTGTCAGATAAAAATGTCATTGTTTTAAAAATAAAAAAACATAGCAGCCTACAGCAGTTAATCAGACACAAGCAGATTTGGTTCAAGTCAGGGAGTTTGCTATTTAAAAAACAAGGGGGAGGAGGGGAGAACAAGAAAAAACTGAAAGTGTTCTAGGTGTTGAGCACTTTCCTAATGATCACATATCATGTTAACAAAGACCCTGAAAAGTAGGCATTAGTATATCCACTTTACACCGGAAAGAAATGTTCCTCGAGGCCTAATCACTTGCCCAAGGTCACACATACAATAAGCAATAAAGCTTATTGAATTTCCACTCAGTTTGGCTCCAAAGTTCATATTCTTTCCTTTATACCATGTGGCTGTTATAGTCTTAAAGTGTTTTATAGTGAGATCGGTGGTTACTTAAATGAAAAGACTTACGTTTCTTATTACAATCTATATACTATTAAGCCAGAAACTAGTTAACAACCACTGGAAGGAAATATTTTAGAAACCTCTTTCCGAATAAGGGTGCCCTGGAAAGTGTACTTTTTAGTTTCCCACTCTGAGCCATCATAAAGGAGACTTTATTTTCCAATATAACATTTCTCAATATAGGAATCATTATTGATCACATGTTCTGACACAATTGTGAACGAATCATCAATAATAATAAAAACCGACACGAATTTATTCTTGGCATTTAAAACTGTAAAGGTTTAAGAGGAAAACCTTTCAGAAAACTAGGGCTCCGTTCTTATCTGCTCTTTGAAGACAGCAAATCCTAGGTGCCTTAAAAAATTCACTCCTGGGACGGCTCCTGCACCTTTGCCCCAAAGCAAATGTGTGAACGTTGGAACTGCAGTTCTTGATTTTACCTGAAGATGGCATCCATCCCAAAGCTGTATGTGATTTGTAGGAGGACTCTCTTCAAATTCGCAAGCACTGTCATAAATTCCTTTCTACTGACTGGAAAATGTGTGCCATGTATGGTAAATGATTCTTCTTTAAGTAACAATACATTAATATGTTCTTCAGATGGGTGCAGGTACACCTCATCTTGGGCTGTGCTGATTCTCAAGTCATTACCCTAAAGGGAGGAAAAAAAGAAAGCAAAAAGGGTAAAACTGAAAAGAGGGTACAAAAGTGTCAAACATATCTATATTTGGATCCTCCACCCTCAATAGACTTTTAACTTTTTAAATTTATGTTTATTTTTTATTTATTTATGTTTTTTGGAGACAGAGTCTTGCTCTATCCCCCAGGCTGGAGTGCAATGGCGTGATCTCCGCTCAATGCCACCTCTTTCTCCCAGGTTTAAACAATTCTCATTCCTCGGCCTCCCTAGTAGCTGGGATTACAGGTGCCTGCCACCAAGCTCGGCTAATTTTTTGTATTTTTAGAAGAGATGAAGGTTTTGCCATGTTGGCCAGTCTGGTCTCAAACTCCTGACATCAGGTGATCCACCTGCCTCAGCCTCCCAAAGTGCTGGGATTACAGATGTGAGCCACCACGCCCAGTTTTAGTAGACTTCTATTTTTGGGTTGGCTTTCCCAGGAATATATATGTGGTATACATGAAGGGAAGGCAATGCAATTTCAATATTAACCTTAGCCAAATGCATTATGAAGCATATGCTTCTTGGTTTGGCATGACGTTAGTTCCCCATTAACTAAAATAATAGCTACCTGACAACTCATAAACATATATGTGATTACAAACACCTCAAATTGACAAAAGTGCACAAAAGTTACATATTTCAAATATATTATTTTATGATGGATGTGGGTTGTGTAGAACAATAGGGAAAGAAACTTAAAACTGAATTAAGCTATTATTTTAAAGGAACTTTCTACTTGTGAAAAAACAAACAATAAAAAAGACTGCAGTCTAATTCTCAAAATAGGATAATGGCATCTAAGGAGTATATTGAATGACCTATGACATTTAGGTAATCCTTCTTGTCTTAGTTCATTCACATGAATGCTACGTAATTTCACCCAACACTTTGCATTTAGAGAACTCCTTTCATCTTAAAGGAATTCCAAAGTATACATCTAGTTGCCATACACACACACACACACACACACACACACACACACACACACACAGAGAGAGAGAGAAAGAGAGAGACATAGAGAGAGAGAGAAAGAGAGAGCAAGAGCAGACCACTTCATCCAATACTGGAAAATGTCCATTTTGAGACAAGAATTTTTTATTTTGTCATAGATTCACATGTATGAAAGTTCCAAGACAGAAGAACAACAAAGCCTGGTGCTAAATTAACATCTACCCATTTGGAATCACGAACATGAATGCACGTGTGTGTCTCTGAATATGTATCAGTGTCGAGGGGAGGGGATACATTATTGGAAAGAATGGATATGATAAGAAAGGATGGCAGAGAGCCTCTAAGGAAACTTCAGGCTTCGAGCATTTTGAAATTGCCTATGGCCCTTAAAATCTTGAAAGCAAGTTTCTCCTGTACCTTTCTTACCTAAAACAGGATTTTGAAGTCGAGATTAAACTATCGCTAAATAAACAAGCTTCCTGTTTCATTTTATTTTATCTAATGTAATCAAGGAAGTAGACAATAAAATCTACCTGGAAGCAAGCTAAAATGAGAAAAACACAACTATGTAAATTAGCATGTACCTAAACACTTTCATAATATTTATATTTTGGAAACATGGTTCTTATGTTTGAAATTTCATTTCAAGTCTGGTCTAGAGTTCTCCTTTATCGTTCAAACCCAACAAATATACTCAATCTTCTAGATATGTCTCAGAGTGAAACATAAGAGTGGCATTAAAAACTCCTAAGGTATATATTTTTAGTAGTCATGTAAGTCAATGTCAAACAAGGCAGGTAAAAAATACAGTACTGGTAACCTCAAGTAACATAAGGAAGTAACATGGGTGAACATCAATGATGCTCTCAGTACTCTACCTCTAAGATAATCATAAACTGGAGAACATGTTCTGTATCTTCTTCCTCTTCTTCTTCCAGGTCATATGATATGGTAAATGTCAACTGTCCTCCTACTGCTGGGAGCTACAAGACAGAAGATGCGTAATCATTACAGGATAGGAGATGGGCTATTAAATCATATTTTACTTATTGTTGTATAAGAATTTTATTGTTCTAGAGGGCAGTATTTGCAAGAAGCAGAAATCACTGGAGTATGGAGTGGGAACTATAGGCATTTATTTAGGAATAAGCTTTTACAAACCTTACTCATCAACTGCAAGGCTGACATAAACGTAAATTTATGTATTATTTTCCCCAGTATTGCAGGCTTGCTGAAATAGGTTAAGTTCCATGAAGCCAAACACCAGACTCTCCTGTCATCTTCTTAGTCTATAGTTTGAGCTTTACAAATCCCAGAGAACGATCTTTGTCAAAATTGGGAGATTTCTACCCATCCCTAAGGGTCACTCACTTTCTGTGAGTCTGTATTCTTTCAACAAAGACATCCCTCCATTTGACAGGCACTTTACATAACCCATACACTAAGCTGAGAAATGTTATTGGTCAAAGAAAAACAAAAGGTTAGCAGCAAGTTTTATTTTATATTAAAATTCAATCAAAACAGCCAAAGAAGGTATACTTTCCTCTGTGCAATTTAATAGGCTTAGTTTGAATAAATATTATCCTCTTTTCATTAAGAGAACTTCTTTCCTTCTAACATACATGCCAAGCCCCATGTAATATACACTTGAGGTTTACATTTTTTGACATTGACAGTCACCTTGTAGAAATTAAGAAGAAAATGGGAAAGCAAGATCATTTATAGGACAGGAATCAAAATTGAAGTTGTGAGTGACAGATTCAATGCAAATACTGCAATCCTTTTTTTAAAATTCCACTCCAGCACTGTAAATAGAGACATTCATAAAACAAAGCCGGTGATCTGTATTCTGCTGCTTGCTCTGTGCTGACATGCGGAGACCTGGCTTCGCAGGGTTGGCTCTCTATGGCCTTTCATGGCCGACCCTGACCAGAAAGCAATTCCGGGCTGGGAGTGCACTGGATGGAGGAGGAAGGACCCTGATTCCTCTCAGTGTTCCACAGAGAATGGCACCTAGCTCGCTATGGCTGATTAAACAGGATTTTATATTACAGCTCTGCAGTGTCTTCTAAGAGCTTATTACGTGGGGCTCTATAAGGAACTTAAATTCAGAAAACTGATTCTCCTAATCCACTGAGAAATGGCCTTATTCTAATGTATTTTCACATGTAAAATAATAAACATCTGCCTGGACTACAGCACTTGGCATTATTGTGAGTAATGAGGGGTGAGCCTATGTGGAAGATTTTAGTTTCTATTAAGATAAACATCCAAAGTTTCGCATAGCATGCTTCTTCAGATCAGCTACACGTTTTCTCAATAAGAGGATTCTAGAAAGGCAGGAGAAAAAAAAGTTTTACATTGTATATATTTAAAAAAAAAAGAATGAACTATTTAGAATTTTCTAAATTAATAAATATATTTGAAAGGAGGTTTGGGAAGAATATTGGGATATAGACCTATAATGTTCCAAAACTTTTGCGCTTCCAAATCTCTTTTGATTATTTAAAATTTGAAGAACATGCTATTTTTCTTGAATATGGCTTCTCTAAAAAGGAAAGAAAAATATCAACTAAATATATGAAATCACCATATATGCTCAAATAAAATACATTTTGAATTAAGGATAATTTTCCATTTTGTCAATAAAAAGAGTCAAATTGTGTGTAATTTGAATGTCAAAACTGTTAGGACTATAGATGAAGTAGAAAAAGATCACCTATGATATCTGATTTGCAAATGTGTTTTTCATATCTATTTATAATAAAGTCACATATAATGTAAACTTGCAGCAGTCCCCAACCTTTTTGGTATCAGGCACTGGTTTCATGGAAGACAATTTTCCCACGGACGCAGAGGAGGGGTTTTGGGATAAAACTGTTCCATGTCAGATCATCAGGCATTAGATTCTCATAAGGAGCATGCAACCTAGATCCCTCGCATGTGCATTTCACATGCTCCTATGAGAATCTAACGCTTGATGATCTGACAGGGTGGACCTCAGGCAGTAATGCTCACTTGCCTGATGCTCACCTCCTGCTGTGTGGCCCAATTCTTAACAGACTATGGACCTGTATAGCCCCGGGGGGTTGGGGATCCCTGACATAAAGTAAAATAGTAAGAGAGAGAAATTAGAGGTTGAGAAAGGGGGAAAGACGAACAAATAAATATGCAGAAAAATAGGGGTGCCTTACCCATGTCAGAGATAATATAAAACATGAACTAAGGAATAGAAATAATTTACCTTATTCTGCTGAGGGCTAATAAAAATAGCAACAATAGTAAAACATTGTTTTAGCTCATATTCCATAAAATGCTTGTTTTTCTAAACTCTCTTGTGTGTCTCTGATATTCATGTTTGTCATTATTACAACATATTTTGAATCGCCTGGAAATTGTCGTGAGTGAAGCTGTTTCACTTCCACTTAAGTTGTGTGAAACACAGACCATTTAAAAAATTTTCAGGATACTGTTACTAGATGTTTTTTCCCAAGCCACGAGTACTTATTTGCAATATTAGAATCAATATCTTTTTCAGTCACCCTAAAGGTATGTGTTTATGATCACATTTATATAACCAGTTAGTCAAGTACTTACTTAAGTAATTCTTCCTTTCTTTACTTTTTGAGATAGAGTCTTACTCTGCCAACAAGGCTGGAGTAGAGTGGCTCAATCTCAGCTCACTGCAACCACCTCCTCCCAGGCTTAAGCAGTTCTCGTGCCTCAACCTCCTGCGTATCTGGGACTATAGGTGTGTGCCACCACGCCTGGCTAATTTTTTGTATTTTTTGTAGAGATGGGATTCTGCCATGTTGGCCAGGATGGTCTCAAAATCTTAACCCAAGCAATCTACTCACCTCTGTCTCCCAAACTGCTACTACGGTGTGAGCTACTATGCTCAGTCACTTAAGTAATTCTTAAAAGGATTGCTTAAGATATCACTCTGCAATTTAGAGGTTGTACCCCTAGGAATATTAACTTATTATTTTTAAAATTCCTTTCTTTCTATTTTTTCTTCAACTCCACAATCTTTCCATAAGCTGTAAAATCAAGCTTTTCCTGGTGTTGTCTCCAGCTAACGTGTCTTCCCCAAAAAGTGCGTATCATTGTATAAGAGACTTTGCAATGAGTCAGTTACAAGACAACACTTTTTTTTTTCTGAAGGATGCTTTTATTCAGGGAAAAAGCTTCGAGAATATTCTGAGTATACATCATCCTTTTCTCTTGCTTTAGATGAAGAATTCTCTACCTCTTCTCCATCTGTCCACTCCTCCATGTTCCAGGTGCCACCTTTGTTTGGTGCCTCCTTGCCCTCGCTTCTGCACTCTCTTAGAAACCCTTCATTATCCTAACGTTTACTCTCTCCTTCAAATCCCATGTGCACAGGGTTGCCAATCTCTATTGTCTCCTCCAGCTCTCACTTATGGTTATTTATTAGTTTCACTATCAAACTTAGAGATATGGGGCATCACATTCAGTTTCTGTCTTCCCATACATCCATGTTTTCTAATTTTTATCTTCTGTATCCTGTTGACTGCCTTTGGTACTCCATTAGAAGTGAGTCTTGAAAGGTCATTTATAAATTCTGTGTAGCAACCACTAATGGCCCTGTGGTTGAGTTTTATTCTTAATCTTTATGATTAAGAGTCAAGATTCTTATGATTCTTGACTCCCTTGTCTTTCATTACACTGAATTTTCCTGGTACTCCTTCCCCTGCTCTGGTCATACCTCTGTCTCACTTATAGACACTTTTTTTTTAATTCTCCACTCAGTGATTGATGTCTCTAAAACCTTTCTCACTCTTTTTTGATTATCATTTCATATGGATTCCATTCTCATAGATTAACTACCATGTTTTTACCTGGTCCACCAATCTATATCTTCTGGCCTGTCCTGTGTTTCTCTGTTAATTTTCTCTGGCCTGTATAAAAAAGTACCAGAGATGAAGTGACTTAAACAACAGAAACTTATTATCTCACAATACTGGAAGCTAGAAGTCCAAGATCAAGGTGTCAACAGAGTTGGTTTCTTTTGAGACCTCCCACCTTAGCTCATGGATGACTGCCTTCCCTCTGTTTCTTCACAGGGACTTCCCTCTGAGTGTATCTGTGCTCTAATTGTGTCTTGCTATAAGAACACTAGTCATATTGGATCAGGGTCCACCCTAATGACATCATTTTAACTTAATTACCTCTTAAAAGATCCTATCTCTGAACAGAGTCATATTCGGAGGTACTGAAGATTAACACTTCAACATATGACTTTTGAGGGAATGCAGTGTAGCCCATAACAGTCTTTTACTGAATTACTTTCCAATGATGTCTTAAACACTCAACATACCCGAAGTTAATCTCATTATCTAGATCTTTCTGGGAGCCAAACTTGATCATTTTCTCAATCCCTATGATTGGGTCAAGCCAAATGCTTTATTTTTCTATTTTAAATTAGAAAACTCGTAAGTGCATCATATTTTTTAACTTTATTATTTATATCAGATTAGTCCTTCAATCTATTCTCTTGAAATATTTCTAGTCTAACTTTCCATTCCCAATGCCATATCACACCAACTAGGTCCTCATCAAGAATCTGAATTCATCTCTCTGACTTCAATCTTTTTGATGGGGAAAGTTTAATCAGCTATTACACATGTTGTTGCACTTCCCTAATGAAGATTCTCCAGTGGCTCTGGGATCCCTAATGTCATTCAAGTTTCTGTGTAGTTTCAATGACTCTAGGATCTATCTACTCCCATGTTCACAAATTGTGTGTAGAAGTGCCCCAGGGTGCTGCAGTGAACTCATAAAGGCACAGTGGAATATTATAAACATTTGAAGGAAACACAGCAATACTAAATATCTGTTGGGCACTGCAACAACTAATTCAAGGTGGTTCACAAATTGAAACCTTAGAACATGCTATATTCCATTTAAGGATGTTCTCAACATTTTGAACCATGTTTTTGCTTACTTGTACTTTAGGCCATCTTATATCTTATTAAGAAAGGTTTTCAGGGGAGACTGTAATTAAAAGCAAGAACTGCACAAAAGTCAATGTGGAAAAGGAAATAAGGATAGCATTATCCAATCTGATACTCCAGTGTGAGAAGG
This sequence comes from Piliocolobus tephrosceles, assembly GCF_002776525.5. Lineage (NCBI taxonomy): Eukaryota > Metazoa > Chordata > Mammalia > Primates > Cercopithecidae > Piliocolobus > Piliocolobus tephrosceles. The sequence goes on along the minus strand of NC_045438.1, from coordinate 28,016,387 downwards.
CATATACTGCCCCAAAGGTACCACATCCCATCAGTAAGTAATTCTGGTTATTTATGAAAAAAATTATTTTCTGTCCATTTTCTTTCTGAACAATTGCTAGGTTGTTAGAACATGAATATTTATTAAGATGTTTGGCACTAACTACTTAAGAAATAGAACGGTGGCTTATTTCTGTTGGCCAAGGAGGCACTATGAAAGAATCATGAATACACTATGAACATTCTGAACTGAGAATGTTTGGGTATGTCTGATCTAGCCTCTTTTTATATTTATCCATTCTGTTACTTAGATTTTTAAAAACAAATTTCCTGTCAGAATTCTCATTCTTATAGCTCTCTGATCATTCAAATGCTTTTCTTTGTTTGCTTAGCTGATGTTTCACTAGTAAGAAGACTAAGAAAAAAAAGTTTTTTGTTATATTTTCAAAGTCTGATGAGGAGTCAGTGGCAACCACAGTAAATAAGGGAGCTAAAAGATTCCAAACAGAAGAACTCTGTATAAAAAAATTCATCCATTAACATTCATTGAAAATTTCTAACAAAATATAAGTGGTCTTGGTAAGTTATATATACTATATACAACTGTAATTTTCCACATTTTTGGACTTTGCAGACTCATTTATTAATTTTATGAGTCTTTCATAAAATTGAGCATCTTCGAGACTTTCAAATTAGTTCATTTTTGGGGACAAAATGGTTTCTCTGATTTTACAGAGCACTGTGTGTTCAGCGAATAGAACATTTCATTTTTTCCTGCTATTTAGGAACTCAGCTGTCATTGTTCTATTGACTAGAGAAATATGGTTTTCCATAGGTAGAAGTAAGTGCAATTTTAGTTCACTTTGAGGTAATTCTTATATTTGCTGGATGGATTAGACTATATTTACTAGAGATGAAAATTATATCTCTTTTCAATACAAAGAGAAAGTGAATTTAGTGAGAGCAGTTCATTCCATTTCATAAGGGTCTCCAAAGGCTTGGCCTTTTCCCTCTTTCTCCATATCTACTAAGGGAAATTCTCTTGAGGGAGATTCAGATATCAAATTGAGAAGGCACTGCAGGAAAAATGTACCACCATTCCTGGAGATGGTTCTGGGCTAAGCCATTCACTTTCCTGTTCTTCAACTTCACCCCATTAAGAAAAGAACAACACAAGTAGCTGTTTCCCATGAGTACCTGTTTTAATTCTGCCTTCAGGGGGAAAAACCAGCTTGTTTACAAGTAATATTATCGTTACTATGCAATATATAACCTAATGTCACAAATAACAATATAGTGTGCATGGTGCACATTGCATTAAAGATTTAATGAGGCAGGAAAGTTTTCCCACATGACTGGAAAAGGCTAAAAGATAATTTATAAAACTAAGCTTCATAAAAGAATTTAGCAGTAGGCTACTAGTGGTCTGGCCTCTTTTTTTTTTTTCCTCTCAAACTCAAGAAATATGAATTGAGGAATGAAGGATGGGATAGCCTATTGAGGACAATGTATCTGGAGAGGAAGTCCTTTTCATGAAATAAGCCTGGAATATTTGGCTCTCTGATGTCAGATTATCATCACTGTTATTTCACTAAATGGGGTGTAAAACCTAATATTTGCTTTTGCTTACTAGAGCAAATATTTCAGGAGGGATACACAAAAATCAAATGAGAAAAAGGCTTTGTAATAGCAAGCAGGATAAATTAAACATACCTGTCAATTTCCATTCAGGATCACAAACAGGACAAGCGATTCATCTTCCTAGATTCCAAAGCCCCTGAGTCTTAAACTCTGAAAAGGTATCCCTCCCATAAAAGTGTTTATTCATGCATCTATTTGTAGAGCTCTTTTATCATAGAAACAGTGTTTCACTTCAAAGTTTTGTTATTTCCTTCAGTGTATTTATAAATTTGAGATAAGAACAGATTTCTCTTCTTTAAAAGCTCAATAATTATTTAGAATAGAACATAAACAAGAGGATTGTAGAATTAGAGAACAGGCAGAATTTACATGAGAGGTTTTAAAGTTACATCATCCTTAATGCATAGAAAATGGACCAGAGTTGTAGGTGTCAAACAGACACAATACATTGTAGAAAAGTTGGTTTAGAAGGGAAGAAACTGAGTTATGCAGTCCAGGGGAGACAAATAAAACACCTCGAGGAAACATCCTGCCTGCCTGCATTCATTTCTCTCTTCCTCCTTTTTTTTCCTTCCTATCTGCTTTTCTTGCCCTCTTTTTTTTCTACTGTTACCCATCTTCTCCTTAGCTTTCTTCTTCATCTCCTTCTCCTCTTCCTCCTCCTTCTTCTTTTTTCTTCTTGTAGACATTAGACTGTTTTGATAGCATTTCTTTTCACAATAACTATGTCCTTTTACACGTGCAGTAATTAGAAATGGCTGGGAAAAGGCCTGAATTTGGGATTTTTTTTTTTCTTTTTCAATGTGACTACTACAATCAGTTTAACCTGATAAGATAATCTGTATTGGGTGACCTAAATTGCAGAAGTATAAAAGGTAGTGATGAAAACTATGAATGTGACAGGGTCAAGGACATAGTTCTGGGACAGACCACCAGAGATACTGCCTCAAGTGTAACTAGCACTGATTGCTTATTAGTGTCCTAGAAGCTCAGCCCTTCCAACCCCCACAGGACTACTCACTCATATTATTTCTTCCCAATTTCATATAACTCCACATTCTCATAAACTACAGCCTAGTCAATATACAATAAAAAAAACCCCAATTCAATGTTTCTTATTGTTAAGGCCAAGAGATATTCATTACAGTGCTTTGATTGTCAGGGGGAAAAAGAATAACTATGAAAGACATATAGAGAGGAATGAGAGGCCATCAGGAATTTCTCATACAAATTTTTGTCAAAATGTTTATTCACTTGAATAGCACTAACCTATCTTGAGCATGTGTTTTGTCTGCTGTGTTCAAAGACCCAATTCAAGGACTTCATGTATAAAACATCAAAAGCAATGGCAACAAAAGCCAAACTTGACAAATGGGATCTAATTAAACTAAAGAGCTTCTGCACAGCAAAAGAAACTACTATCAGAGTGAACAGGCAACTTACAGAATGGAAGAAAATCTTTGAAATCTACTCATCTGACAAAGGGCTAATATCCAGAATCTACAAAGAACTCAAACAAATACACAAGAAAAAAACAACTCCATCAAAAAGTGGGTGAAGGATATGAACAGACACTTCTCAAGAGACATTTATGCAGCCAACAGACACATGAAAAAATGTTCATCATCACTCGCCATCAGAGAAATGCAAATCAAAACCGCAATGAGATACTATCTCACACCAGTTAGAATGACGATCATTAAAATGTCAGGAAACAGGGGGGCAGAGCAAGATGGCTGAATAGAAACAGCTCCAGTCTCCAACTCCCAGCACAAGCGACACAGAAGACCGGTGATTTCTGCATTTTCAACGGACGTACTGGGGTCATCTCACTAGGGAGTGCTGGACAGTAGGTGCTGGTCAGCTGCTGCAGCCCGACCAGCGAGAGCTGAAGCAGGGCGAGACATTGCCTCACCTGAGAAGCACAAGGGGGAAGGGAATCCCTTTTCCTAGCCAGGGGAACTTGAACACCGGAAAATCGGGTAATTCCTACCCCAATACTGCGCTTTAAGCAAACGGGCACACCAGGAGATTATACCCGCACCTGGCCAGGAGGGTCCCACGGCCATGGAGCCTCCCTCATTGCTAGCACAGCAGTCTCTGATCTAACGGCAAGACAGCAGCGAGGCTGGGGGAGGGGCGCCCACCATTGCTGAGGCTTAAGTAGGTAAACAAAGCCACCGGGAAGCTTGAACTGGATGGAGCTCACAGCAGCTCAAGGAAACCTGCCTGTCTCTGTAGACTCCACCTCTGGGGACAGGGCACAGCTAAACAAAAACAACAACAAAAAGCAGCAGAAACCTGTGCAGATGCAAACAACTCTGTCTGACAGCTTTGAAGACAGCAGTGGATCTTCCAACATGGAGGCTGAGATCTGAGAATGGACAGACTGCCTGCCTAAGTGGGTCCCTGACCCCTGAGTAGCCTAACTGGGAGACATCCCCCACTAGGGGCAGTCTGACACCCCACACCTCACAGGGTGGAGTACACCCCTGAGAGGAAGCTTCCAAAGTAAGAATCGACAGGTACCTCGCTGTTCAGCAATATTCTATCTTCTGCAACCTCTGCTGCTGATACCCAGGCAAACAGGGTCTGGAGTGGACCTAAAGCAATCTCCAACAGACCTACAGCTGAGGGTCCTCACTGTTAGAAGGAAAACTATCAAACAGGATGGACACCTATACCAAAACCCCATCAGTACGTCACCATCATCAAAGACCAGAGACAGATAAAACCACAAAGATGGGGAAAAAGCAGGGCAGAAAAGCTGGAAATTTAAAAAATAAGAGCGCATCTCCCCCTGCAAAGGAGCACAGCCCATCGCCAGCAACGGATCAAAGCTGCTCAGAGAATGACTTTGACGAGATGAGAGAAGAAGTCTTCAGTCCGTCAAACTTCTCAGAGCTAAAGAAGGAATTACGTACCCAGAGCAAATAAACTAAAAATCTTGAAAAAAGAGTGGAAGAATTGATAGCTAGACTAATTAATGCAGAGAAGGTCATAAACGAAATGACAGAGATGAAAACCATGACACGAGAAATACGTGACAAATCCACAAGCTTCAGTAACTGACTCGATCAACTGGAAGAAAGAGTATCAGCGATTGAGGATCAAATGAATGAAATGAAGCGAGAAGAGAAACCAAAAGAAAAAAGAAGAAAAAGAAATGAACAAAGCCTGCAAGAAGTATGGGATTATGTCAAAAGACCAAATCTACGTCTGATTGGGGTGCCTGAAAATGAGGGGGAAAATGGAACCAAGTTGGAAAACACTCTTCAGATATCATCCAGGAGAACTTCCCCAACCTAGTAGGGCAGGCCAACATTCAAATTCAGGAAATACAGAGAACGCCACAAAGATACTCCTCGAGAAGAGCAACTCCAAGACACATAATTGCCAGATTCACCAAAGTTGAAATGAAGGAAAAAATCTTAAGGGCAGCCAGAGAGAAAGGTCGGGTTACCCACAAAGGGAAGCCCATCAGACTGACAGCAGATCTCTCGGCAGAAACTCTACAAGCCAGAAGAGAGTGGGGGCCAATATTCAACATTCTTAAAGAAAAGAATTTTAAACCCAGAATTTCATATCCAGCCAAA
>NC_045438.1:27999825-28006172 GCF_002776525.5 Piliocolobus tephrosceles | reverse complement strand
AGTTGATGGGTGCAGCACACCAACATGGCACATGTATACATATGTAACAAACCTACACATTATGCACATGTACCCTAGAACTTAAAGTATAATAATAAAAAAAAAAGTCAGGAAACAACAGGTGCTGGAGAGGATGTGGAGAAATAGGAACACTTTCACACTGTTGGTGGGATTGTAAACTAGTTCAACCATTGTGGAAGACAGTGTGCTGATTCCTCAAGGATCTAGAAGTAGAAATAGCATTTGACCCAACCATCCCATTACTGGGTATATACTCAAAGGATTATAAATCATGCTGCTATAAAGACACATGCACACATATGTTTATTGCAACACTATTCACAATAGGAAAGACTTGGAATCAACCCAAATGTCCATCAGTGACAGACTGGATTTTAAAAATGTGGCACATATACACCATGGAATACTATGCAGCCATAAAAAAGGATGAGTTCATGTCCTTTGTAGGGACATGGATGAAGCTGGAAACCATCACTCTCAGCAAACTATCGCAAGGACAAAATACCAAACACCTCATGTTCTCACTCATAGGTGGGAATTGAACAATGAGATCACTTGGACACCGGAAGCGGAACATCACACACTGGAGCCTGTCGTGGGGTGGGGGGATGGGGGAGGGATAGCATTAGGAGATATACCTAATGTAAATGACGCGTTAATGGGTGCAGCACACCAACATGGCACATGTATAGATATGTAACAAACCTGCACGTTGTGCACATGTAGCTTAGAACTTAATGGAAAAGACAAAAAAGTAAAGCCCAATTATACTTTCCATGTACTCAGTTATAATTCAAAGTAAATAGAATTTGAAGAGTTTGATCAGGTTAAGAATGCTTTTGGTTGCAATTGAAAACCAGACAGTTAGGAGTTCTCATATAACAAGAAGTCCAACAAAATGTAGTAGGCAGACAAAATTTTAAAACAAATGGATTAGCTTTTTTTCTTTTCTTATTTCACATATCTTTCCCCAACACTTAGATCCATTTGGGCACACTTGAAAATATAAATCTCCTATGAATAGATTTGCAAAACGTCACATACAAGAAGATGATGTGCTTAGAAAGGCAACATTCCATATAGGAAATGAGTATTTAATGTTTCCTTTGAGTTTTCTGACTTAGAGTACTACTTGTTACTTTGTGACATATACTGATCAAATCTTGAGTTGAAATAGTACAATCTCAACAGATGTGAGTAAATGGTAGTGGCGAAATTCTCTGAAGTGCTTTGTGCTATGAGGCCCAGACCCAAAAACAGGGTCTTTGCAACAGCTGTTTGTTTTCCATTTACTAACTTAAGTTTGGATGAAACATTCCATTAGCACTCTTACTATGGGCTAGATTAATTTATGTGTAAATATTCAGTGCAAAAAATACATGTTATCCATAATTAAACATTGATCTAATCAAATAAACCTTAAGTTATGGTTTTATATAAATACAGAGATTTCTTATTGACTAGAGTTCAAAAGTTTTTCAAGGTCTTTGCCAAGAAAATGAAAAGTCACACGTTCATCATATACAGCATCAATGCTGATTTCAGTAACAGAAAAGGTCACGCGTGGTGGCTCAAGCCTGTAATTCCAGCACTTTGGGAGGCCGAGGCGGGCGGATCACGAGGTCAGGAAATCGAGACCATCCTGGCTAACACGGTGAAACCCCGTCTCTACTAAAAATACAAAAAATTAGCCAGGCGTGGTGGCGGGCGCCTGTAGTCCCAGCTACTCCGGAGGCTGAGGCAGGAGAATGGCGGGAACCCGGGAGGCGGAGCTTGCAGTGAGCCGAGATTGCACCACCGCACTCCAGCCTGGGCGACAGAGCGAGACTCCATCTCAAAAAAAAATTTTTTTAATACAAGTTCCTTTAAGCTAAAGACAAACAGGCTTACCATTGTCAAATAAATGACAAATGAATAAAAAGAAAATGTATAATCTTTGTGGAAAATTTATGGGAATGCTGTCAAAAAGAGATATCAGCAATACAATTTTCTTTTTAAATGAGAATTGTAGTTAACCTTTCACTTACTGCTTAAGGATTTTGTCTTTAAGGATATTCATCACGCTGGACAGTAGATGGCTATGGTATGGCCCTTTCTACTTCTGTTGCAAAGGGAGGAACAATAGAAAGCACAGAAAACAGAGTTCTCATCTTGCCTTGTAGCCAATCCTCATTGTTTACTTACACTGTCCACAACCCTGGATATGGCCTGAAGTGCTAAATATGAGTTGAATAAATTTCAGGTTACATTATTCAGACAGAGGGCATTTTGAAATAGCAGACAACTTATTTCCCACAAAAGCAGAAGCCAGAATACCAACCTTGGAATACTATTTTGATGTGATGCTAAGTGTTATTGATCTACCGCTATTCCCTTTTCACTCTTCCCTTATTCGTGAACTCTGCAGGTGATTCTTTATTACAGCAGTAGAGACTGTTGGTGAATTTTAGAAGATAAGAATCCCAAAGTTGCAATAGATACTAAGTCACACTCCAGAGGAGAATCAACAGGTTAATAAAATACATTTTATGCCTCTTCTTCCAAAACAAACAGGTAAAGGGTTGTGTTAGTTGTTTGACATGCCTATTAATATTGGAGTCATATACAAATAACATAAAAAATTAAGCTCATTTCTGGAGATTTTCCAGAGCTGGTTGTGGATTCTGATTCTGCCTTTAAGCACTACAAGGCCCTTGGGAAAGTTAATTTTGCTTTCACAGCATCGGTGAATTTTCGCTAAAATGAGAGGAATCACACCTACCTCAGAAGTTTGTTCTCAGGATGAAATGAGAAAATAAACATAAAACTCCTCACTTGGTACCTAGCACATAACATGTATTCAACAAATGTTGTCAGTCATACTGTTTTAATAAGTATAGTTTTCAAAATTAAAATACTGTAAACATTTCACACTAAAAACCTAGTGGTTTATTTCATAATTCTAAATGCACTTTAAAATCCCAGGTTTTGGGGAGAGATCATAGTGATGGCCCAATTCAGATTTTATTCACGTCTTAATGTTTCCCTATGGAACTCTGCATAAGCATCTTATAGATAGTAGATCTTGCATAAGTATCTGCTGAATTTTAATCACATTCAACACCATATATCACTTCAACGTGTTACACATAGAGAAGGCATAAAAAAACTGGGATAAATTTGTACTGCCCCATGAGATACCTTGCCATCATTAAAATACGTCTTTATTGGTTTCTCTGTTCTTAGCTTTATCAGTCCTAAAAATAGGCTAAAGGAGATGTGTCTATTTGAGCTTTTCAGTGATTTGAGCTTACTTATAAAAAGCTTACTGTACTGCAGACTGGTGAACCATAAATGCATTTGTTTTAAAATAAGGAAGCTTTAGCATTTGGGAGGTTTAATCTGCAGTTGAAGGAGAAAAATCAATATTTAAGTCACTTAGACATTTACACACATAAATCAACTATATGGCATTACTTTTGTCAGCTTCTGTATATTAGAATAATAGTGTAAATTCTAGCACATAATAATATATACTTTATAAGTTGTAAATGCATTTTCAATATGATATATAGGCAAACAACATACTCTCTGCATTAGGAAGACAAGTAGTGTACAGATTAAAGGAAGCAGCGATCCAGCAGCAGTCATAGCTAGTCAGAGCACATCCAGAGCACTGTGATCAATTCATGACACCACCATTTAAGAGAGTAGTTGACAAATTAGAGTTCATCCATAGAGGTGTGACCAGGATGTTGATGGTCCCAATAGCTGAACAAAAGGTGTGGAAAGGTAATGGGAGTGTTTAAAAAAAGAAGACTTAGGAAAAGCATGATGATTGCTTTCTTGGAACATTTGAAGGTCTATCAAGTATACTAGAGAAAAACCTCACTGTTCATAGTGTAGAAATAGAACCTATATAAGAACGTGTTGGAGAATGTGATGGTTAATATTGAATATCTACTTGATTGCATTGAAGGATGCAAAGTGTTGATCCTGGGTGTGTCTGTGAGGGTGTTGTCAAAGGAGATTAACATTTGAGTCAGTGGGCTGGGAAAGACAGAACCACCCTCATTCTGGGTGGGCACCATCTAATCAGCTGCCAGTTTGGCTAGGATAAAGCAGGCAGAAGAACATGGAAGGTCTAGAATTGCACAGTCTTCCAGTTTTCATCTTTCTCCTGTGCCAGATGCTTCCTGCCCTCAAACATCAATTCCCAAGGTTTTCAGCTTTTGGATCCTTGCACTTATACCAGTAATTTGCCAGGGGCTCTCGGACCGTCAGCCGCAGACTGAAGGCTGCACCGCTGGCTTCCCTACTTCTGAGGTTCTGGGACTCGCACTAGCTTCCTTGTTCCTCAGCTTGCAGATGGCCTATTGTGGGACTTCACCTTGGGACCATGTGAGTCAACTCTCCTAACAAACTTCCCTTCATACATACATCAATCCTATTAGTTCTGTCCCTCCAGAGAACTCTGTGTAAGAATTAACTTCTAAAATCTGGAACTAGAGTTAGGTGCAGTGACACGCAACTATAATTCCAGTTACTTGGGAGGCTGAGGCAGGAGGATTGCTTGAGTCCAAGGGTTTGAGACCAGGTTGGACAACACGGAAAAACCTCATCTAACTAACTAAATAAAATAATATCTAGAGCTGTTGAAAATGGAATGTGCTGCTTTGTATGGTATCCATTTCTCTGAAGATTCATGAGTAGAGGTCCACCTGTCTGAGGTGATAGAAAAGGAATTCCTATATCTTCTGAGACGTTGGACTAGATGTGATCTAACTGGGAAACATGCAATTCCACCATGTCAGTTTATTAACAGTGGGTTATTTAAATATTAGAGTTAGTCCACTGCAATTTCTATTGTAGGGTACTAGAATAGCAATTAGCTTTATCCACCAGCTCCCTGCTCTGCAATTTTAGAGCTTAAAGCTTGTATAGGGTACAGCAACACATTTTATTAGGAGAAAATTCCTTGTACAGATAGTATTAGGAAGATAGTATAGCATAGTGGAAAAGAGTACAGCTCTAGAACTGGACTACCTGGGGTAAAACACTGAGCTCTGCCACTTTTTAGCTGTGTGTGACAGGAGTGAATTACTTAGTCTGTCTTTGTGTCAAGTCTCCATTAGGGAAATCAAAACAATATAACAGTAACTACTTCATAGGGTTGTTGTGATGATTCAATTGAATAATCTAGAATAGTGTTTGACATTTTGTAAATGTAAACAAGTTAGCAGCTATCATTGTTCTTGTTATTGTTGCTACTATGTAAAACAATCTCCAAAATATTGTAACTGCCCAGAGCAAGATTCTCTGAATACTATACCATTGCAACTAATCAGTATAATCTGGATTTTTAAAATTTGAAAACAAAAACATCTGGCACGTTATTTTAGCAAGCTACAGATAATACAAAAAAAAAAGGTAGATCTCAAAAAATAAGGAGACCCAACTGCTGAACCATATGTAATCAAAGCTAACATTCTCACAGAACTTTAGAATTTCAAAAGTACTCTTCATCCTCATTTAATTTCCAGAAATTGTATAATGTAGGTTTATTATTATTATTCTATTGTATAGACGGAGCAATCATGGCTCTAAGAGGTTAAATTGTTCAAGTTCACACCGTTACTTTGGTGATATTGTAATGCATCCTTGATTTATGTTTACCTTTTAAACACTTCTCCTCAAGACAAACGCTCACTCTTGGGCTCTCTCTCTCTCTCTCTCTCTCACACACACACACAAACACACACATACACGTACACTCTCAGTGGTATCATGTGACTATAATGCAAAGGTATGTGTTTAAGAATGAGACCTACCCACTCTCTAATTGTAGTCTATATATTTACTGTGTGATTTTGGGTAAATTAATTCAACTCTGAATTACAAGTTGTGTTATGTCTAAAAGGGTATGAAAATATCTACTTTGAAGGGTTTTAAAAAGAAATTCCTAAGAGGAACACAGAACCCATTCTTCATGTTCTATAGTACCAGGCAGATAGAATTTACGTAAACATTATCTCTTTTCCTCTCCTAATTATTCTTGGGATCCGGTAAGTTCAAAATAGATTTTTTTAATTAGATTGTAAGGCTTGTGTGGAAAACAGTATAATTGTCTCTCTTTTTTTTTTTTTTTTTTTTTTGAGATGGAGTCTCGTTCTATTACCTAGGTTAGAGTGCAATGGCACTATCTTGGCTCACTCAACCTCTGTCTCCCAGGTTCAAGCAATTAATCAATTCTCATGCCTCAGACTCCCAAGTAGCTGGAATTACAGGTGTGCACCACCATGCCTGGCTTTTTTTTTTTTTTTTTTTTTTTTTTTTTTTTTTTTTTT